>NC_138673.1:3385000-3417500 GCF_964273445.1 Streptopelia decaocto | reverse complement strand
GGTTTCTAAATCCTATTATGCGCATCTCAAGCTCCCTAATTCAGGAGTGATCAAAAGCAAAATATCCACAACTAAACCCAAATACTCTTCCTGCCTGAGAAGTACATTTGGAAATAACACACGGACGAGACAAACCATTTATTTTGTGAACTCATGCACAACCTTGAAGAACTTTCAGAGGAAAATCCTCCAACAGGTAGAGCAATGGTAGCTTCAAACTGAACTGTATCATGTTATCCCGCAACAGAAACCAACTACCCTATAGTAAGGAAGAAGAAGGAACGTAGAGTTACGACAGGTCTCCGAGCACAGGCAGGCAGCTGAGTGCACGACACTTCTCCAGCAGATCTGTGTCCCGCCACCGCTGGGATGAACTATAAAGGAGGACAACCTGCAAGAGTACGTCGTCTTTACTGTTTATTCTCCACTAATCGTACCGGTGTGATATAATGCGGCAGGGAAGAAAATAAACAAGCAGCCAGTGCATGTGGCTATCTGCTTAAAAAGAGTTCAGATGGGCTGAGGCTTTCGCCTTTATCTCACTGGCTGACCTTGCTAATACAGTATGTAGATCTCTTGCCAGCTAATCGGCGGACTGTAAAGCATGGTTTCAAGCTGTGGGCAATGATCTGTAACAGGAATGAATGAGTGGGTTTTAGCAGCCAGGATCTGTAGCCTACTATCTGTATCTGACAGCTGTCACCCTCCCGACAGAGGCCAAGGCCTAGCCCTGCATTTAAAAGCAGCATGGCTGATCAGATTACTGGGACAGTGTGTCAGAACTGACTGCACTCAACTAGAGAGACAGAAAATAAATCTATAAATAGCAGTTCTGCTTGTCTCCACGAACCACTGAAGGATAACCAATATTGAACGGCAAATGCAATGTTTAGTCTCTGAAACCAGTGGAATACAGTTCCTTCGAGATCAGAAGACGCTGCGGATGATGTAAGGGATGGGCACGGGAAAGCTCTGTGGGCAGGCAACTCGCTGTCCTGGCAACAGCAATGGCTATTTTTGCAAAAGGAAATAACGTGTTAAAAAGTTCTTAGTCCTCAAGACGTTGAAAGCAACCCAGCACAAAGTCACCTCAGACCAAAGCCACCTTTGTGCAAAATGCATACGGAAAGCCAGCGGCTCCCTGGGGAATCCCGGTGCTCAAATAGATGCTGTGATAAAATGAGAGCCTCTCCGTTTGATACCTATTATACACGTGAACCAAGTTTTCAGCCAGAATGGTTGAGCTTTGAAAGCAACTCAAAGGCAGGGATGTCGGAACTGCAGCTTCCAAAGGCCACGGTGACAGCAAAGCTTGGTTACTGGACATCAAGGAGTTAGGAAAGATCTGACCAGCACTCTGCAGTGCCTATCAGCTCTCTCAGCAGCCATTCGGCACTCTCAGAAGTTTCTGAGGATAAGAATAGAATATCTGAAAATTTGTAAACAGCTTTGGAAACGGGTCGGTGGAGAGGAACAGTGAGTAGGATCATGAACCAAGGCAACAGGAAACCATAATGGTGAGAATAGTGCAGTAGATGTCATATCACTGCTGAACTCTCAGGTAATGTCAGAGGCTGTTGCAGGCAAAACAGTGGTCCAGAAACAGTTCAGATGACGTGAGTAGTCCTGGGTCCCTTTTGCAGCAGAAACCAGGAGATAACAACTTCTTTGTTGCAATTCTGAGTTGGGAAGGGTCATCTGCTGCTCCATCAGCCTAGGCGTGCTCCTGGGGATGGGCTGCAGCTCTTTGTCCATGGATGATCAAGAAAGAGAAACGAGAGCGCGGTTGATCTTATGCTTAATCTGGTTACTGGAGTCTTGTTCTGGACCCCACCACATCTGGAGCCAGCAGGAGCTACTCCAGGGCTTCACCACTTCCCTCCTGGGGTCTCCTCTATGGGGTCACCCTGCTACAGGGGCTGCCCAGCCAGTACGTGGCACAGGCACCAGTCGTGCACTGGGCAGACTCAGCCTGAAGCGGATCCACAGTTTGCAGTTCCCCACGTGCTTTACAGGGAGCAACTAACTCCGTAAAGTGATGGTTGGTTGAGCTGTTCTGTTCTTCACCCAAGAAAAGACCACGTGCTGCCACAACACAACAGTCAGGGCAACTAACAGCACAAAGCAGGGACTCAACTGCACAGATTAACTTTTTACATTGAAAATAAGGAACAAATAATTGAATATAAACAACTGGACACAAAGATTATCACTTTAATTTTTTACATTGCTAAGAAAACAGATAGAGCCTACCCCAGATAACTCAATGGACACCAATGTGGCTGTCTACTCAAAAAACAGCTCAGATGAGTGGGACAAATCAGTGACCCAAGTCCAACCAGCCCAATAGCCTGTCTCCTACAGAGATGTGCAGCAGCAAACACCCGGCAAGCACAAGCCCATCCTTCTCTACAACAGACCTTTTGCAGCTCAAGGACTTCTGAGCCGGAGGTGGTCTCTGGTTTTTAAAGCTGGGCATGGATCTTTTCCCCATGAATTTGAAAACAGGACGAAGATGATATTTATCCCCTGAATTGAAGTACAAATCAAAATCTTTCCAGCCCATAAGTTTCAAAATAGCAATTTACTGGTACCCAAGTGTCACGGTTACCCTTGGCCACAGTGATGAATTTCACTAATAGCTGAATACTTTCATCAATGTGTTTTTCTCAGGTAATTTAGTGCTCGTGATGTGGTCCTTGGCGACAGCCCGGGCAGCTGGCTCCCTCTGCACGTCAGCAAAGCCGGCGGCACCTGCGTCACCTTCCTGGCGCTGTCCCCAGTGTGCACGGAGCCCGGCCCGGAGGGACCGTCCTGCGCGAAACGGGGCCGGCACCCATTGCGCACAGGTCACCGAGCAGGCGGCGGATGGGGACGGCTCCTCGTGCGGCTGCAAACCTGTGACCCACATTACCAATCCCCAGAGCCATCCGAGGCCCTCACAGTTCCTCATTAGTAGCAGATTCTTATTTATTTCGTATAGGCAGCGGCTTCTGCCAATAGACAGGGCACTCCTAATTAAAAGCTGACTTCTTTCATAACCTACAAAGTCCTATTTCCACCTCTGCCCCAACATGCAGAGAAATGTGAGCCTTTCCTCTGGCTGAGCTTGTCCTCCATTTAAAGGCAGATTCCACAGACAAAGCAGAAATGCATTTTGTTTCATTTTTTTAAAGACAGCATAAAGCAGCAAAGTTTGAAGGACATCCAACATTTATGCTGTGTGCCCACTTAATATCACCGGGGACTTTCCACAGGAGCAAAGGTTTTCTTAATAAAGGGTCTCATTGGCCGGTTGGATCAAATCATGTACACACCGATATTCTGCTTCTGGCAATACCTTAAACCCACAGTTAGGCAAGTGTAGAGACTGCAGTGGCCTTGAAACTCTAGCATGGTTTATACATGGTACACACATCTTTGAGGATTTGGAGAAATCTACACGGGATCTAATGCTTTTCCACCTATTGACATTTACAAAGCAGTTTAAATCATGCATGAGAGGCCTCAGGCGCTCGTAGTTCACAAAACACAACTCTGCGCTCCCAGGGAATTTAAGCTGACCAATGCTCTTTATTAGAACCGACAGTGAAAGACAGCTATTGCAAAATCTGTACAAGAAATGCAATGCAAAGATGACAGACTTAATGCCAGTGGATATATTATGCAGATTACCCAACTCAAGTCCTGCTTGTTAAATAAGTTTCATGCTTTCCTCCCTCCAACTGCCCCTCTTAGGAAACATCTTCCCTGGCTTTATCGAGGGACCTGTTCCCTAAATTCCTTGATCAATCACCCGCTTTCCAGGACTTCAGACATGCTGAGTTAGCTCTGAAGATAAGACGACGATGCTTTAAGAGTGGAAAACAGTTAAACCTTTTCACCCAACAGCACAACGGTACGATGCACACACCAGATTAACACTTTAAAAACTTAACAGCTGTTTTACTTATGAAAGAATAGGAGGGATTTGAAGGAATCCATCATCTCTGACAAGTCACCTTGAAGCTCTGAATTCCCAGTGCAATATAATTTTTGGAATGTATGCTTTTGCTATGTACATACAAATGAAGAACAAAACCCTGAGATCCTTGCTCAAGTTCTGATCAGTTCTTAATTAAATTCTGAACATCTCTAATACAGATGATCTGAGAATCAGGCTTCCTACCAGGAGAAAGAGATTATATCCTATTTCATTGCATCTTAAACCTTGTGAATGGTGCTTAACATACACATGTAGAGGTGAGCATTCTGTGTTCTTCACATGGAAGTATCACTTGCGATAGGGAAATAACTTGGGCACTTGTGATAGGGAAAGTATTTTCACTGAGTCTGCCCCGGGCTGCTGTGCATATCTGCTGGGGGCTGTGTCATATACAGCAATTTTGTTTAAGATGCTCATAATACAAAAAGGACATTTCAAATAAACACATAAAAGTTTATCTATAAAATGCATGCAACTATGTAGATGTAAATTTATGTATCTATGTAATACAGTAAATGTGTATGCGTGTGCTTATGCATGTATACATTATACACGTACTTAAAATTTGTAAATTAGAATTTACATGCTCACTGATCAGCAAACAGAAAAACATAATGTTTCATTTATTTTTTTTTTAGCTGACTGATTGAAATTAAAACTTTTAAAGAAAGAAACAGCCTTGTAATGATGCCTCTAAGTTCTTACTAGCAGCTTGCCTTAGCGGCAAGCCAGGTCACACTAGGCTTGACCCAATACATAGAATTTGCTTAATATCACACTGTCAGTACTGCAGAGGTGCTATTGGCAAACCAATCACAGATTTTTTCTGCAAGTAGGAAGCAGCAACAGATGTAGACTAACTACTCTGCTTAATGGGAATCTAGGGAAGGGAATGTTTTTCATGATACCAGTTTGGTTTTCCTTTAAATCCCTAACTAAAAAAAGCAGCGAAAACCCCTTCCAAAATGCATTTGATGAGCACAGGCTCAAACAAGCTTAATGGGGCCTATTTCCAATCACGCTTTTGTTAGCGGTTGTAAAACACATGGCAAAGCATAAAGTCTGACACCAATGGAGACATAAGAGGCATTTAACACTCATGTGTAACTCCACCTCTTCAGAAATTAGACAGATAACATAACAATGAACGTTTCATAAGATTTTAGAGCTTGATTCAGTGCTGACGGAAATGAGTAAAAAGGTTCTAATTGACTTAGAGATATTGGATCAGGGCCCTAAATAGAACAGACACCTGCAGAACGTGGAGGGAGAGAAGTTAAATGTGCCTGGCTGCTTCGTCCCCAGGTTTTGCCAGAATCCCTTTGCCATGGATATTGCAGCTTTTCCACTGGGTCAGAACCGGCTCCGCAGGGAAGGGTCCAGCACCGGTTCAGCACATCTCGCCCGTCACAGCATCATCCAGCCAGCAGAAGCAGCTCTGGACCAGTTCTACTGATTTCTGTGCTCACACACTACAGAACGGATATCTCGCATTTTTTTGTGCGATACTTCTTCAGCCCTTCTATATATTAAATCAGAGGTAATTTTCCAATTGCCAGAGATTTTCAACTGCTAAAAAGAATTGCTTCAGAAATCTTGCTATCGGTTCGCACCAAAGAAGAAGCAGTAAAATGAATTTTAAAAAGCAACTAAATGTTTGTTTTATACATACAGTGATAACTGTAATGGAAGCTAACCTACCAGCTAAATATAAATGTCATCATAGTCAACCACAAACTTGGGAGCCTGGTAGCAAAACAGCAATGAAAGAGTGGGATAACTCATGAACTACTGAATAAACTTTAAAACACTGAAATTCATCACACATGTCAAAATCCTGAAGTTGAATAATTCACGCGGCGTTGAAAATTGGCAGGGAATAAATACTGAGAGAGGAAAAAAAACACCCATGAAATCAAATAGGAACTTCAAACTGTATTACGGAGGCTGTTAAGCTAATGGCTCTAAGATTGCCAAAGGTTTTGCATATTACAACTCACTACTGAAACTCAAAAGAACTTACTAATATCAAAACAGTTTATCTGAAAACTAGGCAGAGATTATTTAGCAGAAGTAGTATGGAAACAGTATCTTGTATCAGTAAAACTGACATGCAAGCAGCTTTCTTGATCGAATTGCAGTTAAACTCAGTGAAAATGTAGCAGCAATATGAAATAAGCCAAGATTGTTTACCTTCAATAGTCTATAAATATCCTTCTCAGGGCAGAACAGCTGCTTTACTGAGGGAATACACATATGCAGCACAATTCCTCATCTATAATTATAAGAATAAATTATATTTCACATGTCTTTAATTTCCAGGTCTTTTCTGTGAGAGATGGACTTCCCAGAGGGACCAGCACGGGCTGTGTGTGGAGGTTAATGCCCCAGGTAACCCAGCTTAGTCAGCCCAAGAGGCACCTGCGGTCACTGTTCAGAAGGGACCATCACCCCTCTTCCAGGTTCACATCTTCTTAGGGAAAGAAATGAGCCTACACTGGAAGCCACAAACACATCTCTGCATGGATTCTCCACCTTGAGGCCGTTATGGCAAAGCAGCTGTACAAGCCATCCTAACGTAGGCAACCCAACCCCATGGTGCTTGGGGCTGGTGCAGGAACTGTCCCAGAGATGCTGCTGGAGGGTCACAAACCTGGTGAAGTGTTTGGAGATGAAGCCGTATGAGGAGCGGCTGAAGTCCCTGGGTTTGTTCAGCTGGAGAAAAGGAGACTGAGGGCAGAACTCATGGGCTGCAGGTTCCTCAGCAGGAGCAGGAGGGGCAGGGTGAGCTCTGCTCTGTGACAGTGACAGAGCCCAGGGAACGGCAGAAGATGTGCCAGGGAGGGTCAGTGGGACATGAGGAAAAGGTTCTTCACCCAGAGGTGCTGGACACTGAACAGGCTCCCCAGGGAGGTGTCACGGTCCCACCCTGACAGCATTCAAGAAGACACTGGATGACGTCTTCAGACACACGGTGTGAATTTCGGGTTGTCCTACACAGGGTTGTGCAACTCAGGACATTCTATGATTCTATGATCATCATCAGCATCAGCACAACAACCAGATCTGGGCCATCAAGAGCCGGCGGAGTCAGGAGCCAGCCCTGACAGAGCACCCGCTGCCGTCCGGGCTGTGCAAACAGAGTCTAAACCAGAAGTGGCTCCATTGCACGGGCAGCAACACACGTGGGGGACGAGAGGCACAGGCCATAAACTGAGACTGCCTGAGCAGGCTGCAAATATTGTAAAATATAGCAAGACTGCTATCTTCTGCATGTGCAAACAACTTCTTTGCTTTGCTTTGATCCAGTGGCTCATTTAACACATTTCTATCTGTGCTGTGACTGGTTCGTTGTCATCTCTGGCCAGTCCCCAGTCTGTTAGTAATTGGCAGTGCTGTTGTCAGGCTTGGGAACGAGGCCAGAGCCAGAACGGGCAAGAAAAATAATCCCCTGCTCATTCCCCAAACGGCTCATTCTCGTTGGGAGCAGAGCTGATACGAGCACACGAGAAGGCCACATAACCGTGCTGCTACCCTTGCTCTCTGGAAAGGGACCTGCTCTCAAGGGGATACTGATCTCAACACACTATTTAAAATGCATTAAATACATTTTTCCCTATATATTTGATAGATATAATTATGGCAGTCCCTAGAACAACAAGCCTGTTCGTAGGCTGCTTTCAAATTCATCTAATTTGTATTGCCAGATGGTATGAATGATTGCTACAGATAAACTTTGGATACGTTCCATTATTAATTGACAGACGCATGGTCACAGCAGAACACTCATCCCACATCGCATATCTGACAATTAATGGTTAAAAGATGAAACTACTGAGGAAAAAATGAGTCCCCTGAGTCCTAAGTCCTGTTTTTTAGCCTTGAGAGCTGAATTTAAATAACCAAAGTGTATCATGCTCTTAGATCTCTACACCAACCTCCTTGCCCTGGTACAATTTCCAACCCCATCGATAGCTCTTTATAAAAGAACTGGGACACGGCTCTGGACGGTGACGTATGACGGTCTTGTGGCAGGTTTGAGAATCAGATGGCCGTGGCAACCAAGTGTCCCAGCCAAGGCTGACTGCAGATGGTTGGTTTTAAGCTGGTCTTCTACAGAAAGCACAGGCACAGACATCCTAAAGAAGAGCCATTAAATTCTGTGCGTTCAAGACAAGACACTTGTGGCGGAAGTAATGGTGAAGTCCTGAAAAAATGGGAATCCCTTGAATCTATATATTTTAGAAAACTGGTATCTAATGATCACATCACAGACCTGAAATACAAATACATGATGAAGCATGCCCTAAGACGTGAAAAAAGAAAAATAAATGCTTTTTAGCTTCTTGACTTGCAATGGTTTTTCCTCCTACTACATCCTGAACAACACGACACATCTTAGAAACAATATTTATACTTTCAGCAGAACTTTCATCTGCAAACTCTTGTACATCATATAGATTTGCACATGCCTTTTCATAAACACACATATGAACATAAACAGCCAAAAAGGTATATAAATTACTTCATCTGAAGTAGAACAATATGTCAAGAACAGAGAACACCTGCACTATATCATGATCCAAAGACTGATGTGAATTGGGTTCTAATTGCAACTGCAGAGTCAATTCTGCAGAGATACGGAAGAATACAAAAGTCCCAAATTAAGCTGGACTGGTGCATGTAGGCTAAAAACCTCTTCCCTGCCCCCAGTCCACATCCCATGACTATAATGATATGCAATGATCACAAATATCCACAGGTTCAACAGCTGAGCTGTGGATTCAGGTCTGTTAATGATGTTAATCACGTTAGGACACTCATTTGTACGTGCAGGTAAATATGCCTGACAAAAAAGTAGAAACGAAACTTGTGAAGGCCACAGATTTCTCTGTTGTTTTATTTGAGGCCAGGTACTGCCCCAC
Organism: Streptopelia decaocto; assembly: GCF_964273445.1. NCBI lineage: Eukaryota > Metazoa > Chordata > Aves > Columbiformes > Columbidae > Streptopelia > Streptopelia decaocto. The sequence goes on along the minus strand of NC_138673.1, from coordinate 3,408,590 downwards.
GCCACCCTCTGCTGTGTTTCTGAACACTGTCCTCAGGCCCATCGATTGCTGTCTCTTTCCTCTGGCTGGTATATATGGCAGAAACACAAAGGTGATACCTACAGTCAGCATTGGATCTGACTGTTCTCGACAACTCCTGTGATACAGCAACCTCAGGGACTTGAGGACACATCTGTGAGTAGATGTAGTAGCTGCCATCTGCACGAACTGCATTATTTAACTGCATTGGCACTGATTAACATTTGCTGTAACCTATGGTAATGGGCTCTGGGGGTTTTCCATGTCTGCTACACAGTGGCAGCTGATGTCTCCTGCTCCATCCTTAAAACAGGATGTTTTAATTTTTAATGGAGCACATGTTCGATTGGCTATACAAACAGGCTAATCTGCAAAGCATGTGCTCAATAACAAGCCAGGCTATGCAGCCAGAATAACAACAGCGCTCCGCCACGCACGAGATGCAAAAGGCTCCCTTGCTTTGTGCTCAGCGCTGATGGTCAAGAGAAACGACTCTGCACGCTCCCCATTTTCCACAGCAGCCCTTAGGAATCAGGTACATCCTCAGCTGCACCTCGGCCTGCCAGCTCATTTCTCAGTGGGGAGACGAAACTGGAGGGCTGACAAAGTTCAGGTGCCTGGAACAGGAACCAGGACGGTGCTGCAGAAGCGTTGGGAGGTGAAGCTCCGGGAGGGGAGATCTCGGCCAGGGCTGGTGCATGTGGAAGGAAAATCGACTGGTGGGCATTTACGCATACGGCAGATGCTTCCCTATTGCCGAAAACAAGATATGAATAAAATTCTTCATGTCCATTCCTTCTCTCACATCTCAGGTAATCCACGGACGCTCTCCTCCAGGGCATATCTACTAACAACATGATATCAACATTTGGTGTTTCTCCAGTCTCTATGATGCTGCTTGGTTTTGTCTAAATTAACTCAGACTAGTTTTATTCATGGCCCAAAGAGGAGTCCTCTAGAGATGGAGGCTGCAACCCAAGGTTTTAAGACATTCTTGCAGGGCAGAACAAGGCTGCCATAGTCACAAGCGCTCTCCCGTCAGACAGCGTTTGTGGGGTGGGGTACAGGCCCCACCTGAACTCCTGCAGCCCAACTAAGATCGCTTGTACACACTAACAAAAAGGAGAAAAAGAAAGGCAGCCACTGGGCTGACATGTATTTCTCAGGGTATCCAAAGCAGATGAGCAGGAATCCAGGAACCTCCAGCTTTTAGGTTGCCTGTGAAACCTCACTGGGTTATAAATTTTCCAGATTCAATATGTTTGCTTCTGTTTTAGACGTTTTCTTGTAAGAAGCGTGCTCTCCAAAGCTCAGTAGGGTTTTTTTCCTGTTACTTTGAATTACTTGTTACCTCTGACCTGATTTGTCTACAGAATATGCCAAATCTATAACAAGCGTGGGCTGATTAAACAATTAATGGAATGCTATTTCAGGATGGCCTCATCTTGCTCCAAACCTGTACTCACGACTGTTTCTGAAGCATAAACATGAACTGACCTTTCAAAAAGGTCACTTTATTTTTTCTGTGTTTTCTTCCATGATGAATTATGCCTCTGAAAAGGCACTGAATTACGGAGCCTTTCAACAGACCTAAGGAAGTTAGAGGAATGTTAAGAGGAATTTCACTCCTCTGGTCTTCACAAAGTACACATCGGAAGCTATTTCATGGTTTGGATTAGTAAATACACCTAACGAGCTAATGAACACCTTTTCCTGCCTCAAGACATGAATTTTGAAGATGGTAACGTAATCATCCCCCTCGTCAATGGCCAGCCAGGTCTCGGTGAAAGAACTTCAGCTTTGAGAAATGGATTTGTACCTTTGGAAGCGCTGGATCCGCTTGCAGCAGCGCTCTGCTGCGGAGAACAGAGCTGGCGGTCACCCCGTGCTCCTGATTATGCTGGAAGCACATGTGAAAAACCAGACTGCTCTTGCTTCTCTTGGGTTTCTGCAAGGTGTTGGAATAGTCCAAAAAACACATACAAAACCCAGTGTAAATTCACTGTAAACTTAGAAGAAAGGACAAAACATCCTCATGCAGCAACCTAAAATCCCCTTCTGTGAATGCTGTGAGGTCCCGGGTGGAACAAGGTGAGACATCCCAGCCGAGGGGAAACGCTCCATCTCCTGCCACCAGCGCTGTCACCCAGTGCCTGAGCTGATCTCTAGAACAAGATCTAAATCACTGAGGGCAGTATTAAAGATAAAAGAAGTATTGATTGGGGTGCTCAAGTCCATGCGCAAAACCAAGGTTTGAACCCTTCTGATAAGAAACCTTGTCTGTTTGAGAAGTCAACAGCTCCCAGGGCTGTGACCAGATTCTCTGTACATTCAGTCTGCTGACATCTGAAGGGGCAAAGAGAAGCTCCCTGGTTATCTCTGCATCTACCACAATCACCCTTATGTATGAAATAGTTATCAGCACATCCGAACCCGAATTTCAGGCAGTCTGGGGACCCAAAACCCCAAGCTATGGAATTCAGGTCTCTTATTACACAGTTGAGAAAGCTGAATTCACCTCATCTGTAACTCAGGAAGGTTTAGTCTGCCCTATAGAAACCAAAAAGCTGCTGCATTAATGCACAAGGGTGTCCTTTCCATCAAGTTCCTTAATTAGCTTATCTGGAGAAAAAAACTATACCAATCAAATTAAATATTAATCACATATAAACTGCTGATCACAATCAGCTGGGGGTTCAGGCATGCAGAACGCAAGGATCGCAGTGTGATTTCTTTTCCCAGAGAGTTTCCTCCTGCTCTCTTTCCATTGCCAATTTAGCAAATTCATATAAAAAAACAAAGCCTGAGTTTTCCAAGTACAACATTAACAAGAGACCAGAACTTTTTCTACACTAAAATATTGCACTGAAAATTCAGTTCCTTTAAATCTTTCTAAATCCTTGCCTCTGATTGGCTTCATTAATAAACATGCTGGTTTTGTTACAGGGAGTGACATATGGCATAATCCGCTAACAGGAAGAAGTATTTTGCATTTTATTGTAGAAAACAAACATGCAAACAGGTTTTCACAGATGGCTTTCTTAGCTTCTGGGAGGGGAAAAAAAAAAGCTTAATAATGCTTGAAAACAATTCTTCCCCCCCTCCTTAAAAGAAATGAAGGAAAAAAAAAATGACTGGAACTGCTTTTCAATTAAAGTGAGTTCTACTCCACATATCAGCTGTGCACCAACTTCCTTTATCTTGCTGCTACTTCTTCGGTTATGCAGGAAATTAAAGCCCGTCAACGTGTTAGTATTTGACAATATGCACCGAGGGAAAGAACAAAGTCTAGGCTTTGGTGAACTGCCCAGTGCTGTGAGAAAACCACCAAAGTAACCACAGAAGACTTTTAATCAGAAGGGATTTGGATCTCAGTAATTAGACCTCTGCCCATATTCCCTCGTCGCTCTGTTGGTTTGGTCATATGTGATGCTGTGAAGTCTATAGGCCCTAGCATTGGAAGAATATTGTGTTATTTAAAATCTAAATTATTAATAAGTTGCAGTAAGTCTGAGAAATACTTTACATACACATGTAAAATGTAAAAGTGTAAGGCACCTTCCTTTTCTGGTCATTCTCACCCACTCTTGCTACGCTGCTCCCTCACCAGCTTCTCATCGTAACTTCTTGGGAACAAGACAGACCTTACCCTGAATATCACGGTGATCTTCATGGCGTCAGATTCACAGGATAATTTTTCAGTTCTGTCCAGCATATCCAGCACTGTACAATCCCAAGGTAACTCAGTTCCTTTCCCTACCCATAACATCAACGTTCCTGGCAACAAGCACAGACCTGTCTGTGCATCTTCTAGAACTGTGGTGTCTACTAAGAACAACCAAGCATCATGGTCTAGAATAGCACCACAAACCTTTTTTTTGGTCCAATGTTATTTACACCCTTTAAAGACAGCTCCTTGCCATTTCCACTTGACTCACCCTCTGCCTACCCCACCATGCCCAGACTGGAGAGGTGCTGAGAACTTGGCACATGGTGGAAACAACCACCAGTGAAGACGCCAGACCTGGCAGCGGGGGAAGAAGCGTCTGACCGACTCGCCTGCCCGGGGTTGCAAAATGCTGCAAATGTTGCAAAATTTTGCAAATGCAGAAAGGAGGTCCCTTTCCTGCAGTCAGAATGTTGCAGCTGCCCTTTCCACACCTTTGGTGGAGGTAAAAGCGTTCATCACGTAAAGATGGAAAGCTGTGATGGCCGTGCAGACAGGAGAACAGCGGAATCAGGGACACTGATTCCCTCCTGCTAACTTCCACTAGCATTACTGGGACTCTCATTAGCAGAAGAAAGAAATACATTCCCTGACATGAAGGACAATGCATTCACAGCTCCTTGGGACTCCAAAACCTGTCTTGAATTTGGGGAGAGCCACGTTTCCTAAAGCAGCAAAGCCCAGAGTGATTGTGGTCGCCATGCCAGTCCCATGGGATTGGGGGAGACCAAGTGAGCTGGATTCTGTACGACTGGAAAGGAGGATCAGGTCAATCCACACACTCCCGTTTTCAGGCTTGCCCTTGTGCTAAAATACAAACCAAATGTTGCAGAATTGTCTGCACTAGGTGTGCTTAAGAGCTCATGATGCCTATGTGGCAAAAGCAGCCAGCATAATCCCTGTATCTCTTTTGCATAAGGAGTCGGAGCTGATGGCATTTAATCAGCTCCAAATTTACACTACTGATCACCTTTTCCATTTAATCACAACTGCAGCCTTTCAAGAAGTAATTCCCTTTGGTTAAAATTAACAATGACAGGCTGTGTTTTTACACACTGTTGAAATGTGTAAAACAATCAGATGGAGAAAAAAAAAATATGCCCTCCTTTTTCAGAGCTGATTTACGATATATATGCAAACCCTATTAAAGTTAAACCATGCTTTTCAACGAAATGAGGATTTCCAACAAGCTGCTCTCCATTTTATTTAAGGATCCCAATGACTGATACAAACGGTGGTAATCAGCTCTATTGCTAATATAGGATATTTGGGCTAGGAGATAACATACTTAACCCTTAAGTGAGAAATAGCTCATAAATCACAAGCACTTTGTGGGGAAGTATAATAAGACATTCTCTTGTGAGCAGAAATCAAATGATATCCTGCTGAGACACATTATACTCCTTTCTCCAAAATCTAAAGGTTAAATATAAAGAGAAATTAATGTAGAGAAGGAAGAAGATCAGGGGAAGTGGGGACAGGAGCAGGCGGCTGAGAGGAATGCAAATATCTAAATAAGTGGGTTAATCTTATCCCAACAGATAAGACAAAACTGGGGAGGATGTGGTTATGGCTTAGAAGAGAAGGAAAGTTCTTGAGAAAGAACAGATGACTTCTAGCAGCCTTACAGCACCTGGACAGGCTCAGCAACAGAATTCCCTGCATTTCTCATGTGTGGAGGGGACATTAAGCTTTGCGACACTGTGACCCGTTACAGCCTCCTGGGTAACGAGACGCCAAACGCCTTCAAAGGGCTCAGCACCCACAAGTCGGGGGAAAAAAACCCTCTGACTAGCACAAGACATCGCGCCAAAGGGATCGCAGGATTCCCTGCGATCACTAAACAGAAGATGAATTTAAGGCCTCCAATGAGGAGCGCTGGTTAAATTCTCCTAACACGAGGAGCTATGGAAGCCCAGTGAGGAACACCTCTGTGCTGGCACTAACACCGGCTTCAGCAGAGAAGTGGCATCACGCCGCGAGGTCCAGTCCCATCACAAATCAGCAGCGAACCTTGAACTGGGGCATCTCAGCCATCACACTGCTCAAACACAAAGTGCAAGATGAAAATTATTCACGGTAACTATTCACTCGAGGACCCTATTGTGTTTTGACCATTGAACGGACAGGTAAAAGCTACGGCGAGCAGTCTCCATCTCCGAGGAGTGCTCAGAAACATGGGATGAAAGCTCACGGCATTTCTGGTTTGGTTTAATCTTGAGATTCCCTTCTGGGTTTGTGTGTCTTCCCTGGGAGAAGAGCGGGAGGAAGGCCAAGGAAGAACACTTGGGCTTTGCTGGTTCTCCTGTGACTCTTACGACGGGTTTATCACTGTGGAAGGGATGCAGAACACTAGAAGTAGCCAAATCTATCTCTGAGGATGTGGACAGCTTGTTTTTCTGGGAGCTGGTTGGAACTACAATGTAGATTAACACTGACATTTCCTCCAAAGATTACGCTCCGCTGCAACTTCTTCTGCGTGCGTGTGCTGCTTGCAGAATGCTGAACCTGTTTCCAAAATAAATAGCTCCCAAAGAGGGTTTAATAGGGTTTGCTGTTTTCCAGAGGAAATAGATTGCAAACAAACTGTTTCCTGCTCCTATTTCAAACGAATTTTGGTCCAATTATTTTCTTTTTTAGCATAAAGCTAAATGGACTATTCTGCCCTGTCCCTGACTGAGCTGAAGCATGATTTCTTTTGATTATGCTTTTATGTTGCAAAACGCAGGGCTCTGGAGACATAATGGACGCCTCTGGGAGAGTGGCAGCAATCTTTTTTTTTAAGTGTGCCAGTGCTTGTCAGCGTTCACTTTGGTGCCTGCTGTGCCTGAATAACAACACCAGAGGAGGCAGAGCGAGGGAAGGAGGGGGACAAAACCCAAACAACATCAGTACTGGCCACCATGCCTAGGGGAGGCTGGCACAGAGGTGGGTAGAATTCAATAGCATCTATGTAGGGCATATCTCAAGCACCAGATGAAGCCCGATTTCCGTTTTCTCCTTGTTATTCTGACTAGTGGGTTTATTTTTTTCCCCCTAATCCAGTTTTCTTTTTTCCTTTTCTTCACTGGAGCAGTGACAATTAGTAGCAGTAGGAGGGGAAGCCTTGGCAGATTTCCCATCCTGACCTTTAATCCAGAATGCAACTTGTGGTCCAAAAGCTTCCTAAAATAAAGCTCCATCCTTTTCTTCGTTTCATTTATAAACAGTGTTGATCAGAAAGGGGAAAGGGAGGGAAGCTCCCCTTGATCCTCCTGATGGGAGGTGAGTCCCATCGTCTTCGCGGTATGGAGGGGAAAGCTGGGAATTTGTCACTGGGTTAGTCAGGTACTACCAAGAATCAAAGCACCGATCTCCTTGCAGATAAAGACCTTTACGTTGGCTGCAACTTAGGAATGTACAAAACATGTTCTCATCTTCCAAGCCAAAGAAAGAAAGAAAAAGATCCGCTTCTATTTGTCTGGCTGTTTATAGCCCAGAGGCAATGAATTCTATTGCAGGGACAAGGATGAAAAAGACCCGTTTTCATTTTTGATGTCTGGATTTTACAGAAAAAAAGACAACCCAAGGAAAATCCTTATACACTCGCTGCTGTATCAGCCTCCAAGGGTCCTTCACAGAATGAACCCTGGTGCAGGGTCTCAACAGATGCACTAGCTCCTAGCACTAATTACAGCCTTTCGCCCCGCACCGCCTTCTTTGAAAGATCCAGAATAGCCACATCCATTGGTAATTACAGTAAAGGTCTGGAATGTTTAATTTTTCATTTTCTTACCAATTTGTATTAATGACCTTGGGCAAGTCACTTAACACCTCTGATACACTTCCCACCTTGGATCAAGACCCTGGTTATAAAGTAAAACTCAAGAAGCAGAGAGGAATGTCTGTGAGCATCTTCACAGGAGGGTTCAACAACATCTGGATGGGCTTTTCAGATGGGAAAGGCTGCAAGAACAGCGTATTGTCTCAGGAATGTAACACGGCGTAGTTTGCATATCAGATATTAAATATATCAACCGCTTTTTGCTCATATTCATAGGAAAAAGATTTTAATCAGAAGTCCTCTTAGTCATCTGCGGTGTAATTCGCTCCTGGGAAGACGGAGCAGCCTCCAGTCTATTCCAGGTTCATCTCACACGTGCCCTGTGCTGCTTCTCAGCAAAATGAATTCGCCTCTCAGACCCAACAGATGCACATGGCAAGTCCTTCCTGTTATACAGAAAAAGGCCTCGGGACACATAAGTGACTACCAAATACCTGCCAAAGAGATGGAAACTCAGACTCTTTGGTGGCTTTTAACTTACTATTTCTTAATTAAAATAAAATCGAAGAGAGGGGAAAGAAAAAAAGCCAACCCTTAATTGTGTCAGCCATGGAAGGAAGCTGAGATTGAGGGCTCCAGAGAAGAGAAAGTCCTTTTGGATTAAAACTCTACATTTTATATTTTATCTCCAAAAGGCTATAAATGAGGTTTGGGATTTAAAAAGATTTCATATGATTTTGTAATTACCCAAGTTACTATTACCTGATTAACACAGGAATCCTAATAGTCTGTTGCGCTTTCATTTCTCCAGTTGTGGTTGTCATGGGGCTCGACACCTGTCACCTGTTCATTTACAGGCATTTTAATTAACCTACATTATGTATGCTTTCTTTTTTTTTTTTTCCTTGGATTTAGTGCTTGAATTTCATATTAAAAAATAAAGTTAATAGCTACCTGAAGGAGGGCTGCTGCCAAAACATTCGCAGTCGATCCTACCACATCCATTTATCAGCACATGTCTCAGCACAACCACCAGCGCTTAATTGGAACAAGTACTGGATAGAATAAATTCCTTCTTGCAGTGCCACAGCTCTGACACCCAGCACTACAAATGTAGCCTTTCATGGGGTTGTATGTGTAGCTAGAGACAACCTGGATACAGTTGGTTGCATCTGGACCTACTTTGTGGGTCCTAATTCAGATTTAAGTCCTTTTGGTTTTGTCTGAATATTGACAGAAGAATGAGGCCTGGACTTTGAAGATGTAATCTCAGGAAACAGACTAAAGGGGTTAAAATATCAGTAACAAAATTTTATCTAGGTTAAATAGTTCTCTACAGCCACTTAGCGCTGCTGTTTTCAGGTTTCACCACCTGTTGCACATGGACTGGCCTTGCAAAGTGGAATTTACCCTCAAGGCCAAAGAGCTGACAGGTCAGGTCCTGCTTCCCTGCGCCAACTAAAATACAGTTTATTGTAGAGTCCCAGGTACCCAGCCAGGTCTCTACAGAAAGTCCTCTGCAAAGACAGGTCTGCCCAGCACGTGAGGTGTGGGGCAGACACAGACACTTGTTTGTGTGCCAGTCAGGTCAATGTCCCTGTGCCAGCCCCAGGCACTGGGACTCTGCCTCCTGGGCCGAGCGAGGAACGGGTGGGACACAGTGGAGACACCACCTACCACCTTCTACAACCTTATTCAAGGGCCTGGGAATGCCTTTGGCACTCTTCAATTTACCTAGAAACACAAATCCCTACTGTCTAAACTTTTAAAGTGGGCTGGACAAGATAGAATCATAGAATCACTTTGGTTGGAAAGACCCTCATGATCATTGAGTTCAACTGTTAACCCACCGCCGGCCCTACCCCATGTCCCTGAGAACCTCATCTCTGTCTGTCCAACCCCTCCAGGGATGGTGACTCCAGCACTGCCCTGGGCAGCCTGTTCCAATGCCCCACAGCCCTTTGGGGAAGAAATTGTTTCCCAGATCCAACCTCAACCTCCCCTGGCACAACTTGAGGCCATTTCCTGTCGTCTTATCACTTGCTACTCGGGAGGAGAGACCAACCCCCTCCATGCTAAAACCTCCATTTGTGTAGCTGGGAGTGGCTCCTGTGTTACAGTCTCGATCTGCAATGACTGCAAACCACCAATGTGTGTATTTAGTGGTTCACCCAGCCATCCCAAGGAGCCGTTCACATCTTTAAAACTGGTACTTCAGCACTGAGGTCTGTTCCCTTCACAGTCTGATTCTCCTTCCCTTCCAAGCGGAGGCAAATATTCTCTGCCTGAAAGGAAAAAATAAAGCAAACAGTGGCCAGACCTAGCTACTTAACTAAAAGGCCAGTTTTAATTTTATGAGATGTGCCATGCATTGCACTGTGAGAGTCACCAAGCCTGGGCCCTGATGGTCACCAGGAGAAGCACGTTTGCAAGTGCAGATTCCAGCCAGAGCGGCCTGCTCCTGCTCGCTGAGCAGGGACACGTCTGGGGACACACCTGGGTTACCAGCAGCCGGGAACGTGTTTTGTTAGAATCAACAAAATGTTCTCAAGTGCAGACACAACCATAATGTCATGAGGGCTCTAATACGTTAGTTAATGTGAAACAGTTAAAAGGTTTTTTTCATTTCGCACAGGCCCACAATGATCTTCAAGGCTGACAAATGAAGACGCATGCATTTAAGAGACACAGCGCTGGTGATTATGGATCTTATAACCCACTTGGGCCATTAACTCAATTCTCAGTGTTCTGCCCACTCCAGAAGGAATTCATGGGTTGGTGTAAATGCAACTGCAGCACGATTTCACTGATAGTACCTGAGTGACAGCACTTCTCAGACCCAAAATGGACTCTATAGCATTCTGCACATCCTACCACCCTGGGCAGCCAGGCTGGAGGGCAAAAGCAAATCATACCCAAAACAGCGCAAAGCCGCACGATGCTTAGGAGGGCACCGGCGCTTTGATAGAGACTGGGGACACAGCAGAGTTTATGTGCAAACATCTGTGTTTTAAATCAGATAATCAATATACACCTAATCACATAAACCAGTCCCTTTTGACAGCAGATAAACAGAAATTACTTGCCAATTGGGTCTGCAAGCACCAGAATACAGTTTCCAAGCAGCAGAAAGAAGAGTGGGAAGCCACAGATTTCCCAGTGCTGCAGGCACGGTACCCACTGCCAAACTCTTTTGTCTTCAACTTTACACAATTCATAGATGGGACTAGAGAGAATGAACTGTTTAGTCACATCGACATGAATAAATCTATCAGACCCATCATCCACAGAATGCAGAGAACGGCTTACCCTCCACTCAAATAGGCCGCCTTCCTGTACACCGGAAAATCACTCTATTCATTCAACTTTGCTCTTCAAAACTTGCTCCTGTTCACACAGATGCACAGACATAGCAACAACAACTAATAATAAACCCACCAGCAGCGCACCGCCCCTTGGCTTCACACCCTCGCAGCTAAGGGAAAATTAATAAGAAGCCTGATACAAGTCCTTTAAAAATAGGAAAAAAGGAGAGCAGAGCTCAAGAAAACCGATGGCAATATTGATAATGAAAACAAAAAAGACATTTCATTTAAGACAAGAACTCCAGTTTGTTTGTAACAGGAGAGAATTTAGCCTGCTCGCTCTTCCTCTCTTCTCCCCTCTCTACCTCCAGTGTACAATAACCGCCTGCTCTTCTGCACATTCACAGTGCTTTGTTTGGTGCTTAATAGCTAAATCTGGGGCTGGGGGAGGGAAATGGGGACAAGGGGGCACTAGAGCTGCTGCCAGGTTTGACAATTCAGCAGTTTCTGGGCTGGGCTGCGGCAGCCTCGCCCGGGAAGAGACGGTTCCACTTGTGCAAAGCTCCAGCTGCCCCAGAACGGCTTTGCTCCTCCTGCCCCTCTGCACAGATGTCAAACGACTGCAGCGTGCAGATCCGGGCCCCCAGATTTTAATTCTTTAAAGGATTAATTGTTGAGATGAGCTGCACTTCAGCACAGAATGAGAGAAGAGCTTTTTCCTTTTAGCATCGGCTGTGCTCCTCAGAGCCTGGATCTAAGCCATGCTTTTCCCTCTCTGTTTGCCCCTCCGCTCCTCGGAGCCATCTTCGCCCGCAGTGCCTCTCGCATCGACAGCCAGGCAAGTACAGCTGGGAACTCTCCCAGGGCCTATAACTTCAACTGCACATCGTCTCCTGCTTCAGGCAATGATCTGCTCTGGTTCTTCCTACTTCTGCAGCTATTTCTCACTACCGAGAAGGACAATAAACCCCCCCACTCCATCTCCCCAACCGCGATCCCAAATGTTGTGCGTTTGTGCCGGTGCCCAGGAGGCCCACGGGAGGCAGGGCCGCGGGGAGGGGGTTTGCCAGGCGCAGCCCAGGACTCTGTTTCCACCCACCTTGCCAGCAGCAAGACGAGAGCATCATTCTCACCACAGTGCTGCAGAGACGGGGCAGCGAACATCAAAGGAAATGTCATCACGACTGGGCGAATAAGGTGAATGTGACCCTCTAAAATTAGCAGGAACTCCCACATCCCCCGTTTAGTGCTGCAGTAAGTAATTCTGCACGAGCAGGGAAAATAAAGGCTGGAGCATACGGTTTCTATCTGTGCGGCACAGAAACTGATTAAAAATGCTAACAACCATGATTGTCCAACAACCAGGAGCTCCCAAGAGGCTCATACACACAGATGGTGATTAGTTTGGGATGGCCAGAACAATCACTAGTACCATGTTGCAGTAACACCCACAGACTATCTGTCACAGTCCCAGGAGACACTTAAAGGCTGTTTACTTCATACAGTTAACTTGAACCATAAGCTTTACAAGCCTCTTTGATACATTTTTAATCACTCTCCTCATAAACCTATAACATTTCCCTGCACTGACACACGTTTGGGTTCTGTGTATCACAACCTGCTCACCAGGCCGGAGGGGGATCAGCCGCCGCTGCTGCCCAGCGACCCATCGCTCCTCTCCCTGGAAATGGCACCATCAAGAGATCGATAGCAGCCATGGAACAAATACTACCATGGTTAAACTGAGCTTATCTTTTCAGGACTGACTTTTTCCAAATAAGTCTGCTGCTCGAGGTGAAGTGAATACTTTTATTTAACAGCTGGTGCATTGTTTGGGAGGGTTTTTTTCTTTTCCATTAGGTCCAATACACCAAATATTTCCGAGAACTGTGTGCGTCGTTGCTTCTGCTATTATATATCTTCCAGAGATCATAATCTTTCTTTAAACAAAATGAACGGGTTTGTAATTTAGACCTCTCAACAAAGACTCTCCAAACAGCAAAGCAACCATGCCCTTCCCTACCGGGGTCTTGATTCTGCAATTCATCTCACGTGAGCAAACGGGGCTGTTTGTCCACGCAAAGCTCCGAGTGCGCATTGAGGAATTAATCACTCCGGAATCTCTGTCGGGAGCCAGGTCTGGGGAACCGGCACCAGACAGCAATGCTTAGTCGTGTCACCTCAGCGATTGCTCCGGGGAGCTGGCGCAGTGAAGTCATTGGGAAAGCAGGTTAATTTACGGCAGCAGGAGATGCGGGGCACCGGGCTGCGAAAGCCACTTCTGCTGCCTCTTTCACTGGTGTAAATTTAAATAACTCCCACAGAGAAATCTGAGATTCACACTGAGCAAATGTTAGTAGACCCTGCTTCTCCTTTGTTGCTGTTTTTTCTCCTTTAATTGCCTCATCTGTTTGGAGAGAATATGTACCCACAAATGGAGTTTTTTTATTTTAATGTTTCCTTTGCCACTGATAAAGTTGTTTCGGCTTCTGTCCCCTACCCGTATGAGATCACTCCCCAGCGCTGTGCAGTATGAGGTAGCCCGGTTTAGAGGTCTCAGTACAGGTCACAGAACGTCACGGCTTCACTTGGTGACCTTCAGCGAGTGAAAAGGGGCCAGGATTTTAGTACCCCCGTCAGAGACGTGGAACAAAACACTGAACAACTAAAAGATGAATGAAACGTGGAGGGATCAATCAAGATACAGCTCTGAACATTTAAAATGCTGTAATACAGAAGTTCCAAATAGTATTACAGATATCTACCTCAGCAGTTGTGTTAGTGGGGAAAATAATTATTTCTTTGTAGAAAAACTGCACAAAATACACAGTTGCTGTAGGAGCTATCGTACTACCACAGAAACATCCCATGCTTGCTAAAAATACAGGCTGCCCTAAGAATTTGATGCTGATTTTGAAATGCAAGACCCACTTCTATTCTGTTGGGGAGCTTTGGGTTTTTCGTTATCTATTTTTAAATCCAAACGCAGATATGTCCTTAAGAGCAATTTAAAAACATAACTACTGGAAATTTCCAAGGAAGCATCAGACAATACTTGTATTGACTTCATTTTTGCTTCAGCTCACGTGTTGCAAACCTGAAGTGAAGAATCCTTACTGGCATCTCCATAGCACTGGCTCCAGGAAGATGTCCAAAGCCCTTTTGATCCCAGCTTTGCTTCTAAAGGCCAGCACAGACATTAGATTATATATCATTTGATTTACCATCACACTGGCTGTACAACCTAGCTTTACAGAGACACGACAACAGTGCCAGCATGTGTGTGTCCTCACCTGACGCTCCCCAGCAATGGTGCCAGCACGTCCACTCTCCCATGCAGCTCTGCAGTTCCTCTTCCCTTATGACCCAAGATATTAAACGAAACCAAAACCCACTTGACAGCGGTTTGCTGGTTGGTGTGTTGAGATGCCCACCAGCATGCTGGCCAGAGCTGTCTCCATTGCTTCCCTGTATCATCTTGTGCCTGTTGTGTCCATCTGCTTCCTGTCTCCTGAAATGGTTTTGTGACTGTCCAGCACCTCCCAAAAGGGGCTCTTATCTGTCCAAGGAACAATGCTAATTCAATAGCATCCAAAGTGAAAGGAGTCTCAATGGTGTAGAGACCATGTCAGGCTGCTTGAGCTCCAGCCCTTGGGGCAGCAGACAGACTCGCCCTGGGGCTCAGTAATTCACAGCGGTCACCAAACTGTACGTTTGCTGTTGCACCGCAAACCCACAGCAGGGAGGAAAACAGAACCCAGATCAGCCAAAGCTCTGCTCTGTGCCTCACCCGCCAGAACACACTCTCTCCTCAGTGAAATACCTTCCACATAACACCAAAGCTTTGGGCCTTGTTTTCCAGAGGCAAATATTAACACAGAAGAACTCTTCCCCACCCAACTTGCATAGCTAAGGAAGTATTGCCCAATCCAGCAGCCAAAAGGAAAGCAGCATGATTAATGGAAATGTGCCTTGCTTACTCGTGAGCTCTCTCTATTCCCCCACCCACACACATACATAAACTTTTACAGCTTTGGCTACTTAAGATCTTAACCAGACGATCTGTGCAGGGTTATAAACTATGGTAGGAACCCTCAGGCAACAGGGTCCCTACATTAGCAACCACTCTGTATCGAACAATCCTATTGATACTCATCAATCACTCACTTGAAAAGAAGAAGAAAATATATTAAAAGGGACTGCAGGGGATTTATCTTCCCATACTGATAAATTGTTAAAAATTAATGATCTAGAGCAGCTCTGAAGGCAATGTAAAGCAAGTCTCCCCAAAAAACCCCAACCACCACAAAATCCCCACAGGCCCTCCAAAAGCTCTTAAAGGGTTGAAGATACTTTGTCCCCTCTGGCCTGCTGGGCTTGTTGCTTTTTTGTGTGTTAACTAGTGCAGATGATGTTCTTCAAGCACCCGTCTTTTCCTGGCATTTTGCATCCCAGGCACAGAATTGCTTTTTAGTCTGTTCCTGGAGATGGGAACAAAGATGCCACAGTTTGAAAGCCCCATTCACTGAGCAGTTTTGATCTGCATATGGGTACTATTCTTAATTTGGCAGAAAGCTATTTACAAAACTTCCCACCCTTTTCAGTCCTTTCAGCTGTCAAATCCTGCCGCACAGCTACAGCCGCAAAACCCAGCAAGGTGCCCACACTTGGTGCAATGCAAAGCTCCCTGGCAGCTCACAAACAGCCCGAGGGCTGTGCTTAGCTCACCTAAACCAGACAGATTGTAGCTGCCTTTTCTGTCACACAAAGTTGTGGGCACGGAGATCAGAGGTCCCGTCATTCATCGCTCCGTAACGTCCCCGTCTCTCCTTTTGCTGTATCTTTGCCTGTGCCACTCCTGACCATCAAAGCCGCGTTCGTTTTACTTGCCCTTTCATCTGACTCGAGCGCACTCGTATCCAGTAATAACACAGAAATGATTATCAATGCTTTCCACCCCCTGTCACAAATGGAGATCGTGGCAATTTAATTTCCTTGTCTCTAACGTTACACACAGAAATGATGTTATTGTTTTGCAAACTCCAGTATACGCTTTGTTTTCTAAACTCTCTAAGAACTTTACACACCTGCCCTTGCACCTATTGATCAAAATGGATAATGGATCAGTGGAAAGCGGATCCGATTCCAACCCTGCAGGCTGCTGACTTCTCTGGGCCAGTGGGATTGCCAGTGGGAATATCTATGTATTTGTTGTGGATAAACTGGGGAAAATATTTACGCGCTGGAAGTGCAAACCTGTGTTGACAAAGCAGAAACTCACGTTCCTGCCTTTCATCCCTCTCATGAGGAAAAGAAACTGAAAGAAAACTAAAGGAAAACTGACCTAATCAATAAACAAACAAAAAACCCAAGGGAGATTTTTTTTAATATATATCAAAACAAAAGATTCAGTTCTGAACATGACTATGAAAACAAAGGGGTTTTGCAGATTGAAAAGCAGTTACTTGTAGTCCCTCCTGCTGGGTTTTTTCACCAAAAAAAGAGGCCACAACAAAAACACCTATAATAATAAAATTGTAATTTCATATGTTTACTAGATAACAGTGTCTCATTTTCATAGGAAAAGAAGTAGTGAAGTTTTGTCTCAAATGAACACAAAACCAAAAGCAGTGAAATCTACTTACAATCCAATCGTGTTTTTCTCAGTCAACTTTGCACTACAATATATTCAAACACAATTTTTCCTTCCTTCTCCCTCGAATGGGGTTTCCTACAAACATTCTCTTTAAAATACCCGCTCCCACCCTTCACGTATCCGTGGCAATAACAGGCAAGAACCTGGAAGACTAAACGTACAAGATCAGGAGAGTTATTCAGATTGAAAATAAAAGGAAAAACCCAACCAGCGTTTGCAGGTACATATAGGTACGTATGTGTCTTTGTGTGCACCAGATCACGGGTACTAAAGGACACAAGGATGGATTTAATTCTCAGCTGCCCACAGATGGTAACTTCCCACCTTTGCTCCCATGAATCATTTAAGCCTCACTCTGAAGTCTCCCAAATAAGACTCAAGCGATGCAAAGGGCCTCGAGCGGACCCATTTGCACACAGGTGAAACCCACCTAAATTCTTCATTATGTAAGGGAAAAAATGAGGCCTATCTAATAAAATTAATAGCAATAATAATACTTTGCATTTCTAAAATGCCTTCCAGCTCAGCAACTCAAGGCTTGATAATTAATGTCTCTTTAATTTTATTTCTATCGATTAAAGATCCAGCGGAACAAAAGAAAGAGTCTATTAACAAAAGCTAATGTGATTTTCAATAAGAGTTCGTCAAAGTGAGGGGCAGTAATCTTGCCATTTCAGCTGTAACAGACAGACATGTAGACAGTACATATGTCCATACATTCCCTAAATTAGCACACCCTCCACTCGGCGGTTGTTCTGGGAAATTAGGCGGTTGTGTATAACTGTAATGAGGTCATACAGGGTCTGATCTCCACTGGGATTTAATTAACTCTGAATCTTATAAATATTGTGCTGAATTACAGTTACATTTGCATAAAGGTTAGAATCAAGCTGGACCAGCCCCATTTACCGGAACGGGCTAAAAATAAAACCTTCAAGTAAAGCCCTTCTAAACAACGTTTTTGTATTGCTGTACAGTCTTGTTTTGATCTGGGCCTGAAAATATATTTGAGGGGAAGGAAGGTTGAAAGAGAGGGGGAGAAGCAGGTTATATTTCAAACAGACTTTCTAGATAACTTCAAACAGACTAATAGAATGGCGGTTTGCAGCCCAGAGATAACCCGCTCCTCCAATGGCCTCGCACTCAGCAAAAGGAGATTGTATCAAATATATACACGGCTATCAAGAAATCTTTTCCCCTTTTTTATTTGTATTATTAAAGTAATGCCAGACATAAAATATCATTGCCAGGCAGAGCAGAATGACAAAAACGATAAAGGAGGAGGCAAAAGTGATATCCGTGGGAGGCCCTGCTCCAGGAGAGCAGATGGAGGCCTCCTTCCCTCAAATCCTTGCTTGGGTTTTACTCTTCTGAGAAGAACCAAGCAAAGGTGCCACTGGGACTTCAAGACTTGGGCCCACTTTGCAACATGCCACGCGCTCACAACCCTCGATGAATTTACAACTCCTGCAGTCCTAACCCAAGCACTCCCACCCTAAGGACACCTCGGCATGACGCGGAGCCAACGCTGCCATCCCTAGTTGATGATTGAGCACTGAGGTGAGAGGGATGGAGCTGGGGAAAGAGACAACCAGTCTAGTGCAGCTGTCTTGGTTTGCAGGCCCTGGGCTGCAAGGACAATCGAAGGGTGAAAGGCCACTGGCCTTTCCCATCCCTCATCTCCCGCCATAACACGCAGCGGCTGGTCACTGTTTGCTCCTAGAGGGCAGAAGCAATAGCACCCTGTCTTGTGGCTGCACATCACCACCGAACTTTCACTCAAGGACCAGATAATTCACAGGCAATACCCCTGCGTGCTGAGGTTCACCTCCCAGCACCGTGCCAGCCAAGCCAGACGCTAATCCCCTGTCAGCAGAACCCTGCTGGCGTGTCCTTCTGTCCTTCCCCGCGGCAGCCCCACAGTTGTGAGCCAACCTCCGGCCGGCCTGTTGGACGGCAAGGAACGAGATGAGCCGCGATGCCCCTGCCAATGCGCTCCCTAAGTTCCAAGTGAGTTTTTCTCTCTGCCAACATGCACGGTGCTCTTCAAGAACGGCTCTGTATGCTGGTCACACGCTCTTGGATCTGCTCAAGGATTGTCCCTGAAAACCATCTGGCACGGGTATCAGCCAAGGCATGCCACAAATTGCAAAGCAGAGCTTGCATCACAGTAATTTATCCCAGTGCATGAGCTGATGCGGGCACAGGAACAGAGGAGGAAGGGACAGCCTGTAGAAATCACAGGATGGATGAGGCCATTAGGAGATGTTATAGTACCTGGAGCAACCTTGCTAAGTGAGGTGAAAAAGCATAAAGCTCTGTTGGCAAACCTGCACTGGAAGTGTCAGACGGATTCACCCTGGCCGGCTGGACCACACTCCTTTCTGTTTCACTCTATCTGGCACCGCACTCCCATGGATGTGCTGGAGCAATTGTCTCTTCACCCCTTAGCTCGCCACACTGCTAGGCGGGGAATGCTTTAGAAATTATTCTAAGTAACCAGACTAAGCAATACAATCTATAAAGCAGTTGAAAAGTGTAATTTGCATCAAAATACGAACAACAACAAAAAAATTGTACTATGTTGATTTATAAACGAAGATACGTTATTTTCTGTAAGAGTTGCATGGAGAATAATCTTCAGCAGGGCTGCAACCAGAGTGGGTCAAGGAGGTCACCAAGAGAGGACAAACACACCAAGCGCCACCCCGGAGGCACAGTTCACACAGGAGGGGGGGAATGAGCTGGAATGACAGGCAAAGACCTGCTCCGAACAACAAAATGTCTTGCTGTGACTCTGCTCACAATGTAATTCTCTTCATAAAGCAGCACAAGACAGAAAGCCCTAAGGAAAATGAGTCTGTAATGCCTGCTCTAGGAACTGCCTATGAGTGAGCTGCAGCTTCACAATCTCTCCTCCTATTTCCTCCTCTGTGAGTGTATCGAATACTTATGAAAAAATAAGGAAAGGGAAACGTAACAGTTCTCTGAATTATGCTGCACATCCAGAGTAATGTGTAAAGCGCAGCATTAACAGACACCCATAAATGTTTACCTGAAAGCAGTTATACTTCCACAACTCAATGCTTTGTCAATATGTCTCATTGCCAGCTGCAGTTCTGCAGCAAGTCAGTAAACCCACAGACTCTTTTGAGCTTCAGGGAATCCTACAACACCCCTCAGTCCCTGCATGTATTGTTATCATAACCACAAAGCGAAAGTGTAATGCTTATGGCACGTTCTGGCCAGAGAACGTGCAGCTGCTTTGTTCTGGAAAGTGGCATTTAAACCTCGTACCTTCCTCTGGACTGCACCACAATTGAAACCTGCCCAGTGTTATGGGCAAAATACCTCAGTCTCTGCATCGGCTTCCACACCCGCTTCTCCCCACGCAACGTCCTCATGAATAGAAACTATTGTATGCCAGCTGAAATCCTTCGCCAACACGGGTCTACAGCTAAGCAAAACCCAACAAGCTCATGCCATTCCTGTCCAGAGTGGGAAAGTATTTTAATGTGATAGTGAATTAGGCAAGGAAAACTAGAAGGGGGAAAAAAGGACTTAGGAAGTCTTTTCAACTATGGCACCCAAAACTAATATTTGGAAATTTCTGAGGCCTTAGGAAAAACAGAAAGAGCCGTTCAGCGACATTTGTTCTGGCCTTAGCCAGCTCTCTTTGCTGAGCTCTGTTGTCATCACATTTCACATCATGATGGTGTTGTGAACTACAAAGAAAACAAGGGAATTGGCAAGACAAGTATTTTGCCAGCTTTTCAGAGAGAAAATGTGTCCAACTGAGAGGTGCTAATTCCACCTTCCTAACAGAACACATGCTGATTCCACCAGCCATCAGTGGTATGACACTCTGCACCTTTCCCTTACTGGTAATTCTTTAAAATACCCTTATTAATTGTAACCCTCATTGAAATGATAAATTAACATTACTGGATAGAATAGGCCAACTGTGGATGGAGGTAAATACATCATTTGCAATTAAGACAATGTATTGCCTCCAGGAGAGTGGATGGAGAAGAAGAAAAAAATCTAATCAACTTGAAATTGGAGCATTTAGTCTGGATGGGATTACCTCTGGCTGTGAAGTAGTGAGAGGCTACTTGACCCATCACCACCCTGGCACCTTCACACCAGTCTCTTCAATTAGGTCCATACTACTCAGTAGGACAACATAGGTCATTAAAGAAACCCTCCCCTCCCTTTATTTTTTAACCTGAGGATATATAATTTGCATAACTCAGTGATCTGGTTTCCAACGGCTCCACAGACCGGAGCCAACCCAACGGGAAGGGTGGCAAACATGGCCCTTGACTCACAGGTGGGACACCGAGGGCGCAAAGTCTTCGTGGCAGCTTTGCTGTCTAAGTCAATGTGGCGTGTGCCACGGCTTGACGTGACAGCAGCGGGCGCAAGGCAGCCTGGGAAGAAACGTGACAGACCAGAATGTTTCCAAAATTGATGCAACCTGCTCTTCTGACACCCCAAATCCACAGTTCACTAAAGCAATACAGTTGAAGCTGATGTTGGGGTGTTTAGATGCTCCTGTTTCCAAAAAAAGAAGCTGCACTGCCTCTTGTCTGCACAAGAAAAGGGGGA
Source organism: Streptopelia decaocto (assembly GCF_964273445.1). Taxonomy (NCBI): domain Eukaryota; kingdom Metazoa; phylum Chordata; class Aves; order Columbiformes; family Columbidae; genus Streptopelia; species Streptopelia decaocto. Next base: position 3,387,510 of record NC_138673.1, on the reverse strand, counting down.
AAAAATTGGGGGTGATAGGGGGATAAGGAACAAAGCATATCTTGTAGGTAAAAATTGTGTTGCTTAGCTTGGAGCTAACCCCTACGACATACATTACTGTCTTTCTGTTCAATCAGTGTTCTGCTACAAGAATCAGTTACATTCAATCATCTGAAAGAGCTATTAAAATGCTGATAAAAAATTCATAAAGTAACACACAGTAATGAATCAGGAGAATTCAGTAAAGTGAGACCTACCCTTAGAGCAGGGCAAGAATGAAGGTGAACGATCGTTTGGGCCTAGCGGGCATGAAATACCCTTTTGGAAGATGAATAATTCTGTTTTGGGCTGATAAGTTGAACTAATTTATAATGCTGTTTTAGGTCCACTGCTGAAATATTTCAAATCCCTCAACTTTAAAATGCATTGCCTGTCAGAAACGGGTCTCTTAACAGTTTCCTCTTAACATTTTTCAAAATGTAACCTAGACCAATTTGCATGATTTACTGCTTTATTGTATTATACTGTGCATGATTTAAAATGGGAAATAAAATTAAAAAAAAAAAAGAAAGACAAGGTGGTGTGAAAGAATTCCTGCAGAAGAGATGCAATGTTTTTTAGACCTCTGCACAAGACAAAAAGGGGCTTTTCCTGCCCTGGATGAGGACGGGGAGCCAAATGCAGGCAACCTTGCGGGAACAAAGCGGTGGTTTGTCACAACAAAGCACAGATGTATTCGCCTCGAGTGGCTTTCGCCGTGCGGGAGGCTTCGCCGATCCCCGGTGGTGTTGACTGAGGCCGCTGGGAGCCGAAAGCAAAGAGAGCTGGGGGCCCCCAGCACGGCGCGATGTGCTCGCTATCTTGTCAGTCTGTGGGGATCACGATCGATTTGAGCTTTGCAGGCTCCAAGGTACAAGGCATGACTTGTCTCTCTCTGCAGGTGTTTTTCTGACAAGCGGGGAGAGTCGTACGGTTTCCCAGCTGACTTCTCAAGAGTCAAGTCAGAGAGCCTGAGGGAGGAAAAGCAGCAGCAGCAAAGCCATCTCCTCTCTGCTTTCACTTAAGAGATATTCCTTGGAGAGACTCCTACATTGTCAAGCTCTTTTCTAAAGTGCCCGTCTCTGTAATTGCACACGGGTTCGTGGCCAAAGTGTTTCCATGCCTGCTTGGCCTGCACGCCAACAGCCGCACACAAACACCATGGGACGTGTTGGGGCGGCTGCCACCCCACGGGTCACAGCAGCGTGGATGAGGATGCGTTCAGCCCGGCCACGCGGAGCTGTGATTGTGTCCACATCAACCCATCTGTCCTGGACAACACCCTGTCAGGTAAACTAAACCTCAAATTCAGCTACACTCCATATGGAGGCAGGTGGTTTCTTTCCCTTCAGCGTGAAAAGCTGTGTAACAGAAGAGGTGGACTCATTAGAAAGCAGCACAGTAACACAGATGTTACCCATCCTTGGGTGAATGCCCCTGAACAAAGTCATCTTGCCATTTGGTTCCATTCATTCATTTTACTAAAAACATAAACCTTTCCTATCGCCATTTCAATGACAGGTTGCCATTTTGACGGGCTCTTTCCCGTTAAAAGCCCATGGTTGATATTGCAGCTATCTGCCCTCCAAGTAAGAAAGCAAAATGGTGAAAACGTGCAAAGGGAATCAAACAGTGGTGTACCCCTCGTTTCTAAGGTAAAACTCTTGGTTGTGACACCAGCTGGCTTCAGTGGACAGTGTCAGATATGCTTGCAACACCTTCAGCTGAGTTTGCACAGCTGGTGTTGGCGACCTACAGCTCTAATTCCTTTTTTCACTGGGGCCAGAAGCATTCATTCCCTCTGAAAACGAAGCCAATGTGTTTCAAGCTGGAGACTAAAACCAGAGACTATCCACTTCATTTCCAGCTCCTAAGACTATATTGGTGTGACTGATATTAAGTGTAGCCAAAGAATAAAGGCAGATGCCCTCCCCAGCTGTAAAATAAGGCCATGACTGAAGGGCAACGAGTTCTTCATTAGAGGTTTCTACAGAAAACATTAAGGGCACCAAATGATCCCACCATTTCCAGCTTCCCTTTCAAGTGATTCATCTCCAGATCAGACCTGGATTCAAAACCCCATCATTGGAATGGACCCTCATTACCTGGGCTATCAGCACCATCCATAAACGTATCCTTTGCCTCCTAATTAGGCCAACAAAGGAGGGCTATTAGCAGCTAAATGTGTTACAAATGCAGCATTAGGGATAGAGACTATTGACCTTTTTACTCCCAGTGATCTATGTACCCCTTTGTTCTGCTAAACACAGTTTCCTCTTGTCAGGGCATCACTGGGAAGGGATATAATCTGTTCTCTGATGGCACACAGGCTTTCCTTGTGCTCAGAAAAACAGAGAGATACAGGTAACTTCTGTATATCTTACAACTAAAGTCCCCCTCCATCCTTAGTACACACAAAACTCACAACCAGCATCGAAAGCCTGAATTTTGCTACTACTTGTTGAAGTTGATGAGGACGGCGAGTGTTTTGT
>NC_138673.1:3327500-3380000 GCF_964273445.1 Streptopelia decaocto | reverse complement strand
GCTTTTGACAAGAACAGATATTTTTCCACAATAGCTTTAAAGAAGGTCTTCTGAGTGTGTACCTTGCGTATTTTATGGGGTTAATGCGATTATCCCCCCGTATTCAATAGACTTACATCTTATTCCACTCTCCTTGTTAGACACAACTGGATTTTCTTTGTCTTGGTTAAAAGCACGTGTGCAGATGCCTGAGAGAGGGTAAAACAGCAAGAGCAAAGCAGTAATTTGGGCCAATGGGTCCTGCATTAAGTACCTAAATCATCACAGATGTGTGCACATCCATGTGTCTATTTTAAAATAATATAAACCTAATTAACATGATAGCTTTTCTATATATAGCTATAGATGACATTACTTGTACAACAAAACTATCCTATTAATTTGGCTTGAACTACTTAAAATAGAGTACTAAATTACTGGAATTCTTGGACTAATAAATTACTGTACCATTCCAGAGAATGAAAATAATTCTTCTGGGACTGTAACTTCATTTGTTAAAGTGCAACGAAGAGTTGCTCAATGTCATAAATGAGTTAAAGTCATTCGAAAAGCTACAGGGTCACAGGAAGTCAAACATGACCCTACACGCCATGCGTTTAGTGAGGTTAGAGCTGATTGTACAAAACCCCACTGGGAAGTGACAGCCCCGAATAAAGCGTGTACAGGTGTGTTTGTGCTGCGGCTCCGGAGCTGACACATCTCAACCAGCCCCGCCGTGCAATTCCTGCAGCCTAGCGTACATGCAAAATAAGTTTGGAGGCCTCAGCATGAAGCTGTTATTTATGACAACGATGACTAAGATATGAGGGTAAAGGGGCATTCCTCTCTCAAACTGTTTTTTATTTTCCTAAGAATTAAAATTGCGAAGGGCAGCTTGGTTTTGGCTTGGCCCTTTTCACTTGCAATTGAGCAAAACTGGATTGGACTCTTCACCAATATTCAGCCTATTTGTCGAAATACAGCTCTGTTTGTGCTGTAAAATGAGCAAATCCAATGCAGCGCTACTGGGAAATGTGCTGTATCCCTCCGCATCCTCAGCATACACAGATTTGCTTGTACCTTCCCTAACGGAGGATGGGGAGCTCTACTTGAGGAGACAAGGCCACGTATTTCAGAAATAGTCATTTCAGTAGATGCCAAACATGATCTTCCTGCAGCTGTTTTGCAGTTGTTTGGTACCTCGGAACAGCTGAAAGGAGCCAAGAGCAAAATGACTGAGCACCTTGTAGCATACCGCGAACTTGGAGCAAGGGATGCACGTTTCCTTTCTTTCCTCTTAAATTATAGCTCTTTCGTTGTTGTTCAATTTCTCTTTCCAATTCAGTGCCAAGGCAAATGTGAGGAAAGGTTGAAATGGCAACTTTAGAATAATAATAATAATAAAAAAAATAATAATCCACAGGAATCAAACATAATGATTCCAGCACAGTCGCTCCGTGGGGCTGGTCCTTTAGAAGCCCTCCCCTGCTACGTTCTTCTACAAAAGAAACTATCTGCTTCCCACATCTGGCATTATATTTGCCTGTCCTCACATTAAAATTGAATTCTGATAAAAATGGGCATAAAGGCGAAAGGGTTAGTAGGAACCAGTTCGCAGCAGTATTGATGAGAACAGCTTGCAGCTGGAAGCCTGAGATAACACAGTTTGTCAGAGCGCTGTCACACAGCTGCCTGCATAATGAGCTAAGGAAAAAAAAACCACGCTCTTTCATTTGTTATCAGTAGAAATCTCTAAAAGAGATGCATCATTTAGAAGTAGCCTGACTAATGGTCAAGCTCTACAGGGATGCAGATGGGATGTGGAAAATACTCCCCACCAGCAAAGCCCTGGGCTCTGTCATTCTAGAGCAACTCGCTCGCTGCCGCCAATGGACAGGCCAGCAAGTACCTTCTTCCATACAGAACAGCATCCCCGGTGCTGAGCTGGGGGTTTGAAACGTGGCAGTGCTAAAACCCGGTTGTTAAAAGTGATTTTGTTAGAACTGTCACCCCCGTACCTCTCTTTAAAAAGCTACACGCTTAGGGCATAGAGTCTTTATTGAGGATTAACTCATACCAGTGCAACTGCAGTAAAATCACTCCTAATTTACACTGCTGGCAGAAAAGCCTCTTACCCATACATCTTTTGAAATATGTAAAGCACATTCTTGCAATGTATAAATTTATTTAATTAAAAAAATGGTTTAAAGCACTATTTTTCATTTCTTTTCCAAGAAGCAGCAGTACCCCAGAATTCCCATTCCCTCAGTATGGAAAATGAGCCCAGGACCCTGTCAGTGACCATCGGCAGAAGGTGCCCACCCAAAGGCACCTACCGCTGACCTGTTCATTGGGAGAGCTTGTTCTCATCCTCACAACTGACAGCACAAAGGAAAATCATGTCTTTAAGCGGACTTCTACCAGGAACAGCTTATTTTGATGGACATCATCAAGGCAGGAAGTCAAACAGGAAAACCTCTCACCAGTTTATGGCCATCAGAAGTCAGGTGTCTGGCTACAAAATTTGAACTGATCCAAAAATTCCTGTGTGCCAGTTCCAGCTACTTGTGCAATGTCACAAAAAATAACCCCACGCTGGGGAGGAACGGCAAAGGAGAGCAAAAACTCTCGGCTTCCAACAGCAAGATGAATTGCAATGTGTTAAACTGGCTTTGACAGGTAAGACTGGGTACGTAAGACACAAAGGGGAGAGGACATCGCACCAAAGATGCCGAATATCGACTGTGACCTTTTACGGAGGAACACTTTCATTGTGCGAACAAGTTGTCTGTGTAGTTAAAAGGCCAAGCAATGCTGAAGGTATTTTTTTCTTCCCCTTGCCAAATGTTAATTTGCACTGAGCGATTCACAGGGACTTTCCAAGGATCACAGCCTTCCACTGAAATCTCCTTCATACCTCCACTGAATTGTGAAAAACAGTTTTTATGATTTAAAGGGAGTCATATGTATTATTTCTTCTGTCTCTCTCCATTTCTAAAGACATCAGAGATGGTTAGGTGATTTTGATGTGTCTCTCCCCTCTCTTTACATTCCTCATGTGTTGCTCATTTTCTCCATTCCATTTGGGTTACAAGCCATCCTCTGTCATGTCCTGTTTCATGAGCCTTTACCCTCGCGCTGCTTCACTTCAAAGGGGGTTTCTGTCTCACAGAGGAGAGAAACAAGGGCATCTCCAGACAACACCGCGCTCGTCTACAGAGCTGTTCCTACGGCACAGAAACCCTGCCCTGCTCATGTGTGCTGCATTAGCTTCTGCAAACACGGGAAGAACAAATACTTGTTCTGAAAGGCTTTTTTCCTCACTACCTTCCCAGACTTTTTGAAAGATGGATATAGATTTGAATTATTTGTGTAAAATATTTGGGTTTGAAGCGATCCTTTTATTAAAAGGGGAAATGGGAAAACCAGGAAAACAGCGTGCTAGAATGGAAAAATGGCGTAACCAAAACTAACTGTGGTTAAAGAATCACAGTTTAAAAGCAAAAGAAACAAAAGGCTCATATTAAAGGAAGGTAAAATTAATAGGAATTCTAGATCAATAAAACAGCAACACAAAGTTCTACTCCTTTCAAGCAAATCTTACAAACACTTCCATGTAGGTCCCTAATTTGTGCTATTCACCACATTTTGCACTTTACCATGAATGATGCCTTGACTCTACAGCACCTTCCTCTATTACGCTTCTGGACAGAGCTATGCTGGCTCTAAGAGCAGTTTTAGAGAGTTTTAAGGAAAAGAAAAAAATACCACCTGAATCCATGCTAAAGTTGCCCTGCAAAAATCTTGCCCACCCTCTATTCCACCCCCTTCAGCCTGCACAGTCCCATTCACACTGGACTTTGCAGTTTTAGGCTCAGCATGGCTGGCCCTGAGCCTGGCTTAACTTACAGACCTGACTGTAGCAGCGAGGTGGGGACAGCAGGAATGGGGAAACGTGGCTTTGCTTCTGCAGCCGTTGAGCTTTATGTCTCCCCACACAGGCTCAGCCCAAAGGAGAGCGAGAAGGGAGGTGTGGGAGGTACAACACATGCACACAGGTGGTTTTGTCTGGAGCGCTCAGGACCCAGCGCTGCCCACCAGCCACAGCCCTGCCAGCCCGGACAGGCCTGGCACCGTCTCCCCAGCCAGAAAGTCCAAGGGCAAGAGCTCCCGAGCCCATCTGAGCTGTCCTGGGCATGCTCCATCCACACGGAATTTCCACCTGGTAACGCCAAGGTGGGCTTCTCTCCTTGGCAAGCACAGTGCTTGTTAACATGGCTGGGCCGAGCTGAGCTGCGTCTAGGTGCGATTTAACGCTCCAGCGAGCTCCAGCACTCACTCAGCCCCTCAGCTGAGAGCAGACACTCCCATCTTCTTTTGACGCTGCTGTCTGTTGCCTTTGGGACCAAACGTGTGGAAAGGGGATCACATGAAAGGAAAAGCACAGCAGCAGCAGAGGCTGCTCGTCTTATAGCTCCCTGAGCATTACAGATCAAGAAAACAGATGCCAGACATACCCTATATTATATTGCTTTTTTCTTAGGTCATTGTACCTGCTACTGATATTCCTCCGAAGTCTGGTGTGGGAAATGCAAAAATTCTCATAATGCTGCTGAATCTACAGATTTTGAACAGTAACCTGTCCTCTGTTCATCTGATTTGCAGTAGCAAGCATATAGGTGTTAGCATCGAAAGCTTGTTTGCACAACCTGCGTGCCACCACACCTTCAAGTCCCTGCCCTTCCTGCTTCATAGCAAAATAAATCATCTGCTCATGACGTCCCCACCTCGGGCTGGAGGCAGACGGGTTCTCTGCGCACCACAGCTGGTTCCTGGGACACCACAACCTCAACGCGGCTCTAAGTTACCTTGGCAGCCGTGATTTACAACAGTATTTCAGTGAATCTAATCAGAAGTGTGAATACTCCCCTCCTATCTGGCACACATCGTTGGCGTTCTAATTATTCACACATTTTGGCAAGCGTTATGGTGTTCCCCTACCAAGCTCCTAATCCCTGCAGATCAGTTAAAATAAATGAAAGAGAGAATCAAAAGGCACTTAAAAATTCAACGGTTCTCTAAATGGGTTTGAACTGGCTCCAGATTATCAGTGGTTGCAGTTGACTAGCACTTAAAATTAGGCCCTCCCTCTCCCACACACCTCACATTTCTCCTTCCCATTTAAAGGAACTGTCTGCTATTCCAATTCCTGGATGTACCAAAATGTCTAAACGAGTAAAAAAGGAAAATATACACATATCACCTACATTCAGTATATACCCAAAAACTTTTGAGGTTTGTAATCCATATTTGAAGCTATTAACTGCAACGGGAACAGATCACAACATGGAAAACCATTATAGAACGTGCTAATTCAGGAAAGCGTGGCAACAACCCAAGATTCCTTTTGCTATTTCTACGTTGAAGAAATGCCCCATTGCCGGCAATGAGTTGCTGTCTTACAAAAGAGATGTAACACTGAGATCTACCCCATTTGCAGTCATTAGCAATGTACATTCCTTCCTATAGCGCATCCCTTCTCTGGCCTGCGTATGAAATATCTGCAGAAGAGACTTCCTCCCTGTGTCCCCCTTTCAGGCCCTTTACTATCTGTACTGTTTCCCTCCCAAAGTCACCTCTATGCTGCTCCAGGCCCCTTCCTCTGGCCAGGCTTCCCACCAGCACATCGCCAGTGCAGCCCAGTTTGGCCGCACGTTCCCTGCACTGATTTCTCCCCCTCGCAGACCTCCCCAACATAATTTTCTGGTCTGGCTGCTCCTGTGACCCAGCGAGCAGAGCCTCCCCACTTCAGGTATTTTAGCATTTTTAGGTCTCAAAGCCAGTTTTCCGCTGAACCCACCGTCACACACACACATATGCACGCACATACACGCTTGCACTGGCATATTTTTATATTTCACTGAGTTAATTCCAGCCAGCTCTTTATGAGAGAAAAGCCTGCTTTATACTGCGCAGTTCTTTTCCTTCTCCCTTACGTGCTCCCAGGTGCCTTGTGTAACAGTGATGCTTTTGTTACCACACCGGCATCACACCCACAAAACCAGCACCCACACGTGTCTATTTATTAAAGATTCCAGCCGTTTATGTACGTTTGTGTTTTGAGGAAACACCAAGGGAGTAAAAATGTTGATGTTTTGCACATATGAAATAACACAGGACAGGTCAGCGCCTTGCAATGACTCCTGCTTAGGTGTCACCGTGGAAACAGGCCAAGAGAAATCTCCATATCACTAACGACAAGGGTCTTGGACTGACACTTGTAGTAAAATGCAGAACTAAAAGGAAAGGAGAAAATGCTAATAAACACATACGTGAACAAGACACTGGCAAAAATGCTTTTGTGTAGTCTGCAACAATGAGAGAATGATTTCTTACTTGGTGTAAATCAATACAGTATCATTAAGCTCATTAGGATTTTGCAGGTTTACACTGAATGAAGATCTGCATGGTATTGTTCTCGGTTTCCACATGTTAGGAGGGATGGGAATAGTTGGTCATGCAGCAGGAACACAGCAGTTCTAGTTCTCTGGTGGCTGCAAACCCGTGCTAGACGATAGGGGAGAAGGGAAGCAGAAAAATACGGAAAGATGAAGCCGTGGAGAGGGGGAAATGTGAAAGAATGACATGCGGGGTCTGAGGGCTCTGCCCACATGCACCATCTACCCCAGCTCTCCTAGGACAGCCCTTTAGTCTGGTTGAACAGACCCACTCAATCACGGAAAGTTACTGTTATTTTCTTGAACAATCTGAATCTTTTGAAATCAGATAGTGAAGGGATTAATATATCCATACGTATTTACAAGTAAGTTAATTATGAGGTTGAATACTGTTGGCTACATCTAACCTTCAGACTTCCGCATACATATTTTCATCAATCACCTATTTTCCGTTTTTATTTCTAACATTATTCTTTAATATTCATCAGAGGTTTGCTGTGTTAGGCACAGCATAGCTGGAGCATTAATGAAGAGGCTTTAGGCACTGAAGTCTTTCTAGTTAATGGCCCCAATAATATGGCTTTCATGAAACCTATACTCCACATCCAAGACAGTACCATGTACTGGCAGAACCTGGGCTGACTTTGATGAGAAGAAAAGCCAGAGAATGACGTGTGGACAGGGAAGCTGTGGCAATAGTTACAGATAAAGCACACAGAGGGAGCAAGTTTCCTTTATTGTTACCCAAAGGCTCCATCTCTGTGGTCTTATTCAAGTACAACATCCCACCGCTTCAAAGCAAAGTGCAGTTTTGAAGAAAGTTACTTTTTCTTTGGCCTTCAAAACCAAATTACGTTATTTGTCCTCTTGCAGCTTGCGTAAGGCCAGCAAAAACCCATGAAGCTGGTGTACATTCCACACTGTGCGCTCTGGCTAATACAAAAGCATGTGATTGTGTGTCCATGGATCTGGTATGAATTACTGCGGAACAACATTCCTCATTTATGAGCACAGTCAAAACATTAGGAGATTTAAATTTGCTTTTTAAGATTCACTCAACTTTAGCAGACCTTTCCATAAACTCTTATTGGAATGATTTTTTTAAGATTGTTAGCAAGAGAACAAAGTTATCTACAACACATGAGTATTAAGATTGAACCTAAAGAGATTTTTAGATAAGATACATTAATAACTTGTATTTTTATGGTGGCTCAAGTGTCTTGCAAATATTGATGAATTAAAGCCTCACAACAAACTTCCAAGCAGGACAACGTTAACATACTCTATTCACAGATGGAACTGTAAACTCTGTCAAGAGATATTCAGAGATTAAATGATTTGCCTGGGGTCACAAAGTCACGAATCACGCTGGGGAGTCACACACTGCCGCCCCGGTCAAAACACGCTGTTCACATTCGGAGTGACGCAAACATCCATAAACGCTGATTTACTCCATGAGATAACCACGGTGTTTACAGGCTAGAAGAACCAAAGTTCTGCTCTTGTTTTTCCTCATTACATCCTATTTAGGTAGCAAGCAAGATTAAAAATAAAACCACCAAATAAATAAACATATAAGTTTGGTCCCCTGAATGGCAGCTGGCTTTATTTATAGTCCCTGTGCCAGGAACAATGGCAGACTATTATCTGCCCTTCAATGTGATAAATGTATGCAAACTGAAAAAGTCTATAGCTCATAATGGATAACTGTTTGTAACTTTAGTGTCTTAAAGCAAGGCAACTTTATGCCATAAATGTTTCCTTCTCTAGCAATAACCTTACATTACATGCTCTCAGGGAGAAAAAAAGGAAGAGAAGGGAAAAAATATCCTGCCGTTTGACTAAAAATGCAAAAGTGTTCATTGGATGCCCTGCAATGTCCAGCAAGTCCTAGGGATGCTAGGATTTCTCTCAGTAGCTGACAATCCATCAACAAAACTGTATCATTGCACTAGACAGAGGGTATTTCCACCACATACATATGTCTTTACTGGATGTTCTTTTACCCATCTACTCTTCCTTTGCATTGTCGTTGGTTATCTGTGCACATCCAGATGTATTTTTAAACGTCGGTGGTGATTTGTGAAGTCTTAAATAGCTGAGGGCCTTCCCCAAGTAAGAAAAACCACCGCCACGCAGAGGTGCTTGCACCATTCTGCCCTATTATAGGCCTCAAGTAATCAAAGGGTATTAAAACAGAGAGAAATGAACTCTAATCAGGGCAAAAGGTGCTAAGGAGCCTTACAAAACTCACCTAAGAACAAACGTCAGGGTGACTGGCGTGAATCCTGACCAGGTGTGAGCTGAAACCTCAGGAGGAAACCAAGCAGCTGGGCCACATGCAGTCTGAGCCTATGCGTGTTATTTGAGGCGATCTTTACAATGTACAGACCCTACACGAAACATAGGGCAAGGCACACACTATTCACGGCAGTAACTTAACAGAGCAAGCACAAAAAACCCCAAAGGTTCTTCCAGACAAGAGCCCGGAGAGGCCCTGGGACATGTATGTTCATGATGTCTCCTACAGACCGCAAAACTCAAACCAACGCAACCCAAGTCTCTGTCCAGCTGGGTCACAACCAGGTTCCATAGTGCTGGGAGGGGACACTCTCAGTGGTGTCCCCTGATCAGTTTGGGGACAGCAGTGCTCGAATCTCTAACTGTGCGTGTTTCACGGGCTGTGCTGAAGCCGCAGAGGCCCCGCAGGACTTTCCCACTGCGCGGCAGCAGCAATCCAACCTCCCTACGGCTCAGCTTTGCGAGAGATCATGTGCGGAGAAATCCCTTCATCTGTCACACCAGCAGGATCTCGCTGCTCTGCGCTAAACAAATGGGCTTGATCACAAACCCAGCTGCACTTTTTGATAGAAGCTGCAGTTTTAAAACACCGCTCGCCTTTTATTCTATGTGGGATTTTCTTTTCTTCTTTTTTAACTTAGCAAATGCCATGGTGTACTCTCATTTTCGATTTTAATGGCTAAAGATATGCACGCAAAAAGCATCCTAATTACTGCTTTCCTGGCAGACACAGCCATTTCCTTGGGTTTTTATTGCCATTAGTTTTCCTCACCGATTTATCCTTAGCTACTCTCTTTGCATCTTCCTCGCCTCCCCTGAGCCCTTTCCTCCTCGCTTCTCAAGACTTGTCAGCACGCCTCCAATCCCCAGGAGAGATTGAAGGCCTTGTAAAACCCACTGCGCAAACAAGCATTCCTGTTCATTTATCACATTTAGCATGCGCACTTCCACACTCATCAAAACCAAGCCTGAGCTCGCTAAGTCATTTCCCTCTCCCAATTACAAATTAGTCCATTAGGCTGTCTGCAGTAGGCCCTCTGTTGCATCTTGGTAATGGCTTCTGAGATTTCCATCATAATCGTAATGGCTCCCTGTGCAGCCATGAGGGCAGATGGAGGCCGCTCGTGGGTAATGAGGTATCACACTACCAAAGGGCACAGCTCTGGGCTCATTATTTAGTCTTGGCTGTTTTGTGAAAACAACAACAAAGGTAAAATGCTGAAGGGAACACTTTAGCATATTAAATTAACACTTCTTGAAATTTCTCTCTGTAAACATGCCATATTTTTTCTTTATGAAACATCCCGTGTGTCTGAGCGTGCGACATGAGGGAAGAAGGAGGAGGGGAGAGGGACCACGGGGACAGTGTGTGCCGCCACCTCCTCCCCGTGCAGCAGGGCTGTCCCCATGGACACCGGCTGGGGGAGCGCGAGGACGCCCTGGGGACCTCGGCTGGCCAGGGGGCTGATACAGGGCTCAGAACGCTTGGCCCTTTCCTACCATCTGGCCTGTGGGTTCCCACGGGAGCCGCTTAGCGCCCACCATTTGAGCTGTCTCTGCAGACAACATCTCCAGGGGATGTGTCTTCTGCGGAGGTGAATTCCTTGGACTGTCTGGGTCTAGTTGCTAATTCTGGGACTTGTAATGTGGCTGTTCCTTTCACAACAGGAGGCCACGACTGGATAGTATCTAATATGCCCAAAGCTGTGATCATCCCTAATGAACACAGCACCCTAAAAAAAACAGACAGCGAAAGCTTGTGGGACAACCCTCTGCCCATCTCCACCTCCAGCTGTAGCAGCCCCTGCACAGCACCCAGGGACGAGACCCCTGGCAGCTGAGTAACTTATTTCTGAGACAGAAGTAACATTTAAGACAAGCAGGTTAAAATCAGTATCAATTAGACACTCTTTGAACATTGCTGCTCTATTCAGATTTTGTGTATTGGATGTGAACTGTTGCTAGATTGGCTTTGTTCCCAGCAGCGCAATTGTGTTCAAGATATCAAAATCTACCGCGTAGGAGAAGTCAGGGAGAGTTAAGACAAAAGCTCTCCCTTCTCACTGAGGCTGAGCTCACTTTGTTTTATCACGGGACTAAGAACAGGGCAGCAGTGAGAGCACAGGTAGAGCTGTAACTGCCTGGGGGATCGTCAGCCCGCAGGGGATGGGAAGTTTCGGTCCCTCTCCCTCACTCAACTCAACCACTATCCCACGAGTAAGTCTGCAGGAGAACAAAAATCTTATAAATGTCTTTATAGGTCTGGCACCTTCTGGAATTTGCCTAAATGTCAGCCAACTCACATACAGGAAAGAGGCAAATAAATCAGCAAAGGGAAGGATTTTTTACACAGGGCGCGAGCAGGAGGTGCAGCTCCCGGGGCAGACGCTGGAGCAGCCTCAGCGTTTCTCTTGGAGAGATTTTCCTCGAGTCACTGAGCAGCACCTCCTGTGCCCCTTTCTGGAAGTGCTGGTGGAGCCAGCCATGCTGTCCATGCCAAAACACATTTCTAGATGTTAGATAGCGAGCGAATATTGAAAAACACGTTTCACGTCTGAAATACTGTTTGTGTAGGAAAAAAAAAGCAAGGCAGATCAGTGATTCTTTGAGATAAAAAGAGTGCAAATACAAAGTTAGCAGGAGGATTGCCATCCAACTCTGCTTTGGTGAGCAGTAAAACACAAATTTATGAGCTGGGTTTTGTTAAAGTCGGATATGGATTTTTTGAAAATGAAAAGGATGGATGGGGGGATGGCAGAGAGACATTTAATCAATGTCATAAAAATGTAACATTCATTGGTCTCCTAAAATGAAATTAATAATCTGTGTAGAAGTATCATTAGGAGATAAGTGACATTTTTAGGCTTTGATTTGTAACTTGCAACAAATCTTACTTCCACATATTTCAAACATTCTTAGTGATATCCATCTTTATTGAAACATACCAAAACCTTTTCACCTCAGCTGGAGTGGCCCTTCAAGCATTTTTTCCCCAGCATAATATCCTTAAGTAAAAAGATACATTATCAGGCACAGACTTTGCAGTGCTGAAGGCAGGAAGAGACATGCTCCATACCATATTCAAATTAAATCAGGGATTTCAATACTCCCTGATTATCAGGGAGTCTTGTCTTTCACTAATAAATTTCTCCTTCATCCCAGGCACAGGCTTTCTGAGCTCTCTCCGAACTGATCAGACATTTCTTTGTATGAAGAAGGACAAAAATAAGGTGTGTGTAATGCAGGGAGGAGGAGTGTGGGGCAGGGGGATCAAAAATTAGGCAAGTCTGCTAGATAAATGATTGGAAATATCAGAGCAAAAGGCAGCCTTATAGGAACACAAATCTGATTCACATGCCTTGCTGAATTTAGGAGGATTTGGGGGAAGGAGTAGTTAATATACAGAGGCTTATTCTCCTTATATTTAACGTCAAGGTATTTCGCATCAAAGTATTTTCATATATTTTAATGGAACTACCTTTGATTTGCACCAGCTGAGAGAGATGAGGACCCGCAGTCCGGAGCAGGGATTACTACGATTGTCCCTCGGACAGGAGGGAGGTGACATGTGTCCTCTCCCCACTCTGCCCACCCCTTGCCTTTTTAAATATAAGGCACAAAAGGGCACCAGGGCACCGGGAAAGATATATATATATATATATATATATATATATATAAGCACAATTGCCTTGTACAACCAAACATATTCTAATTAAGCTGTTTCCTGTTCATTGTGGAACAAGAGGAGGATGAGCAGGGAGAAGCCGGTGGGAGTTATCACTGTATGTGTTCAGGAGTTACAGAGATAAAGGATCAGCCCCGTGTTGTGGCTGTGACAACAATAACAGACACAGTCCCCGGCCGAGAGCCAGTGTGCTGGGGCCTGGCGCATCGGCCTCGCCGCAAAGAGAACACAGGATGAACAGAAAAGGGAGATAAAGTATCACAATCCCATCTGTCAATGGAAACTGAGGCACAGAGAGATGCGATTCTCTGCCCGCTATCGCAAAGCTGCTCTGCGTCAAAATCAAGTGCTGCACCTAATTCTCCAGCGTCCCAGTTAAGTGCCTTAATCAAAAACCGCTTCAGGGCCTAGAGAGATTTGTCCTTTATATTAATTATCCTTTACATTGAAGAGTCACTAGGAAAGTGTTCTTGTTCTTACTACTAGGCCAGCTTCCAAAGGGTCCCATTTAATAAAACATTCAAAACTTCACAAGGGATTTTTGACCAATTTTGTTATTACCGTCGATTCTAAATGTGTTGTCCCATAACTGCTCAAGCACCTGAGAAAAGGAGACGTTTCTTTTATTTATACAGCTAAATTTGTACAAATTTAGTATCCACGCATGAGGGAATTTGGTGCCACTATGATCGCCATACTGACGACCTTCTCTCATTTAATCTCATTTGGCTCCAAAGGAACGTTTTAAAATAAAATATCCAATTACATAAGGAATCACAAGAAATATCTGACCATTTCCAAACATCAAGACGATATTTTTACACATGCCCAAGGGCTTTGGGCTCCCAGGTTTCATTAAGAACGGCTCAGATCTGCAGGTTTGTGCGTAATGAGCCTGGGATCTTTCCGTATTTGGAATTATTTTACCCATTGGAGAAAACTATACATAGCGGTATACATGTACACATCCATAAATTACATTCACGAGTTTCCCACCTCAGACTGCCCACAGTAAGTTGGCTTCACAGCTCCCGTGACAACAGCAGGAATGTCACAGGTCACCGATAGCAACGGACACATGGATCGCAGCGTGTCACAAAGGGCGCAGCACCGCCCCACTGCATCCCCAGCCTCTGAAGTACCACCTATTGACAGCTATCGGAAATAACGACTTGGCAATTCACACTATAACCCCTTATTATAATTTTTGCATACCTTGCTTTTCACTGCAATTAGTTACTGAAACGAAAAAAGCCAAGGCCCCTCCCTTTGCGAAGGT
Organism: Streptopelia decaocto; assembly: GCF_964273445.1. Classification (NCBI taxonomy): domain Eukaryota; kingdom Metazoa; phylum Chordata; class Aves; order Columbiformes; family Columbidae; genus Streptopelia; species Streptopelia decaocto. The sequence continues at coordinate 3,366,298 of NC_138673.1, read as the reverse complement.
TAGGTCTTTGCTCAAGCCCACAGATTTTAACCTCATAAATATTCCCAGCTATAAGATCTTATTAAGAAGGTATGTCTCCCAAGAGCATAAAACCATCAAGCTGTAAATTTTATTTAATTTCCCATGAGATTTCCTAGCCTCATACATATAATTAGAGTGCAGTATAGAGCACTTTTTGTGTTTTGTCAATAAATCACTAGGGAACAATCAACGTTTAAGAGGACAAGCTTTAATGATTTTTCAGACCCCTAAGCAATCATGCCTGCTACAGTGGCAAGCTGGTCTTTAACTTTCTCTAACTAGGATTGTGGACCGTAATGTTAGATAGGGTCCCAAACACTTAATCCTATTAGACTCCACAGCCCAGACAATCATAGCTTATACCCCAGGGACATATTGATTTTGATTTGGTTGACAGATAAGACTAGCCAAGCTACTGTAGGCTATGCTTTATTAAGTGTTTACAAATTAAATATCTTAAGGTCTGTAACAAGCACAACTCTGCCGCACAGCCAAGCGCAGATTTGCAATTACCTGTGCAGATGGACAGAAGACGACTCCCCATCCATCACCGCGAGCATCTCGCAGGGTCAGGAGCAGCGAGTGCGACCAGTCAAGAGGCACCAGCGCGTTCGTCAGCGGGTGCACGAGGCGCTCTTATCTCCAGCTCTGTACAGCCTCTCGAGAAACTCGAGTCTTCTTGCAAGACTTTTGTTTGTGATCAAATACCTCAAGAACGTCTTTGGCGGGAGGAACTCGGCAGGGTGTATTTCAGTATTGAGCCATGATGAGGAATTGTGTCACATTTTTAAAAAGGCAACACTCACCTCACTTATTTTGCCCTCTCTATTCGTTTCAACTCACAAACTGAATATATTTTTGCTGCCCATAACTTCTGTTCTGCCGTCACAGCTTTTATTTGCTCTGATTCAGCCTGCTTGGGTACTCTTGGAAGTTCCTACATGCAGTGTAGACAGAGATAAACCATTCTTTCATATGCAGATTGTCTGTGACTTTTGGCAAGACAATCCCATTCTGTGTTACAAAAAGCCATTAGATATTGTAGATGATTTAGAGATAAAATGCATACAATCAAATTCTTTCTTGCATGCAAACCATAAAATAACTTTTACACCTGGGAGAGCTGAATGAGTGTATCTCCGATTCGGCACTATTTTACCCTTGACTTTGCACTGATGTCAATGACAGGAGGAGAAGAATAACTGCAGAGAATTGGATGCAAAGAATTCATAAATTTACTGAAAGAAAATATCTGAAAGAGAGAAAGTGCTTTCCCGAAGTAGACAAAGCACAGCGGTACAGAGAACTGCTGGGGTCACCAGACAGGACGGTATTTCTGTACCCTGAATTACCCTTGTGATCTCAAGTGGAAACCATCTTCGAGGCACTGAATGCACATTAAACACTCCAGCTTTTCGTCGTATAATTTGATAATCACACCGACTACGCTATCAGGCAAAAGTCTCCCAAGTACTTTAAATATGGTAATGAACCAAGATTTTATCTATAGTCTTATACAGCTTGCACAAATCTATAAATAGGCTTATCTCAGGGTTATTGCTGTTATAAATTAATTATGGAAATGTCAACCAAATCAGGTACATGCCAAAGGAGTAATGGGGAGAGCAGTGATTTGCAACAGAAGATTCAGATACCGGGTGACCTGCATGAAGGGTTCACAGCCCCTGGCAGCCGTCCATGAGCTTTGGGGGAACTTAACCTTGAAGAATACACTTAAAATTGGTTTTCATATGAGTAATTGACAGTGGCTGAAGAAGTGAACTGAGTTAGGGAAGAGTTATTGCCCTGTTTTCTTTTAGGATCTCATTCCTTAAGCCACAGTTGCTGCTTTTTAGACAGAGTAAAGGGTTTGGGGTTTTCAATTTCGTATTTGTTTGGAGGTTTTCTCGGGGCGGAAAGGGAGCGAATGGAGGTCAGGAGCCTTGATGTGAATTATTTACCTTTAGCAAACTATGCCAAAGATATGCCTAGGAATGAAACACAGTTATTTAAAAGGAAAATCTCAAATAAAAATAATTGTTTTCCCACTTAAATTTGAATATCTCTTTGTTTTCAAGAACAGAAGCATGCAGCTCCTGAATACTTTAACAAGTTTCATGTGTGCATCTCTGCGTTTATACGAAATCTAACCCAAACGGCACTCTAAGAAGGCTGAGAGATTTGTCAGAGCACAACAGCTCCTCACGCCCTAAATGCCATATTACATCTACTATCTATTCTTTATACTGGACCTGTGAACCCTGTCTGTGGATAAGGAACCTTAATACAGCAGCTGCTTCACAAACCGAACAAGAAGATGACGCCCCAAACATCCAGAATTCAAACAGGCTGATATCATTGAAGAAATTGTAAATGAAAAGTTGGACATTAGTGAATGAAACACCACATTGTAATGTGCCAGCAATGCTGGAGTTAAAAATGTTAGAAATCTATGTATAGTCTCCCAGATCAGAAAGTTTAATGCAAGGAGCTATTGATTATGCATAATTACAAAAAAAAAAAAAAAAAAAAAAGGAAAACCCACCACTCTTACACTGATTAGTATTGGCAGTATTTGAGTCTCTAGTCCTACTCTGCTACAGTCAATCTGAAGTTCTTACAGAACTCATCCCAAAGAGCTTGCAAAAAAACCCAGAATCTCCTTCACGAGGAAATGAGATGTTATTCTGGGTAACAGAATTCTGTCTCCCAGCTAAGATCCACTGCTGTGTGACTGAAGCATAAATACATTTGTCAAAGCAGCTCCTTCTAGAATATCACATAATCTCAGGATACTTGTAGATGCTTTATTCTTCTGGCTACATCAATATAAATGGATTAAATAAAATGCTTTCTATTGCTAGCTAGGACACAGTGCTCTGGCTGGTCAAATATAGATCCAATTGTAATGATCCGAGATCTTGTGATCTGCAGGCTGCATTATTACAGTTCACTACTCTGGAACAGGAGCTGCCGAGAGCGGCCAAGGCAATGATAACCGGATCGACCATCGGTGGGTTGGTTCTTGTCTCGTAATTGCAGCCCGCCTCAAATACCAGGAATCAATCAAGGTCTCAGATTGCAAGGATCAAATGCTCTATAGAAATGATCAAATTGCTATAGGATGTCCCTCCCTCAGCTGGAGAAAAACACGGCCAGGCAGGCAGAGCCGCCAGCAATATTGGAATTAATAAGAGGGAGTCTGGGAGAACAGGATGGATATTCCCTAACAACACCCACCTCACTTCACAAACAGGAAGACAAAAAGTCCAAAGACGTGATAATCTCAAAGCAAAGTATCACTGAATTTCTTCCTCTTAGCTCCAATGAAGACACGGACAGTAAGACATGAAAGACAGAAGCTGAATGAAATAAAGACTGTTCCGCAGGCCAGGAGACACAAAGGAATAAAGTCGTCAACAAGCCATTTATGGGCTATTTGTATTTGGATGGATTTCTCCTGGGTGCCACTGGAGCAGCGCACAGCCTGCACACTATTTAAATACAGATTCAACCTCTGAACTATGGTGGAAACAACATTTAAGTGCTGCTGAGATTCTTTGCCGGCCCTGTGCATCAAAACAGTTTCAACCACACTACACGCTTAACCTTACACAACAAAAGCACCTAATTTGGTTCAAATACTGGAACTGTGAAACCCACACAAGAGTAGTGAACATTTGGTGAAATTCTGCACTGCAGCATCTGCTACAGGTCCTTTTAATTAAAAATTGAAAGGTATATTACAGACATTAAATTCCTATCTACTAACCACTTAATATCCTGATTAGATAGTGAAAAAGTTACAGCATGAGGCCATTTTCAACAGATGAAATTTAGTTTCAAGGATCTAGAAAAAATGCTGAATATTTCCTGCAAAGTAACTACGATTTATAAATACACCTCCTCATTTTATTGCAACAGGGTGTTACATACCATCACCCCAACCAAGCTTTCAAATGAAATCCGTCTAAAGCTTGTGCAGTTCCTCCAACAACAGCGTGGGATGCATGAACTAAAGCAAGTAATCTCTGGTTACTTGTCCTGACCCACATTTTACACAGTAAATGGTCAACATTTCACTCAACCGCCACATGTTTCTTTTTCCGTGGTACCTACAAATCTTTAAATATAACTCCAAAATATTTGTGGGCCTCACAAGAGACATTACCACCATCATATGTGCAGCTCTCAAATCACGTTATGATTTCTCACAGTGTCGCAGTGTTTGCGGACAGGCAGGATCGGACTGTCCTGGGATCACTTGCCACAGACACGCGATGCAGGATCCAACGCGACGCAGGATCCAATGTCTTGCTGTGCTGGCAGCCGTCTGCTTGCACTCTTATGGAAAGCATTTAGAGACTAACCGGTGATGCAGGATTCAAGGAGCCTGGAAATATAGACTAGAATATCACCTCATACTCGTGATCTCCACATTTACTGCTCCTAAAATTTTAACTATGGTTGAACTGGGCAGACACGGCCGTGGAGATTGATCGTATTCCATTCGCAACGCCCCGCTCGCAACTACTGCTCATAAACAGAGCGGGGATTTGCTAACTATGCAGCTTCGGGGCCAAGCTGCTCTGGGTTATTCAAAACAGGCTAACAAGTACTCTGGTTACATCCTGGAATTCATAAAACTTTTGAAAGTGTTATATTGGCCTTGTAAAAGTGGAATGTGTGTGTAGTATATTCTAAAGATGTCTAAATGTTAAGTATTTCACATAAGGCTGTGGAAAAAGCTTGTCGCCCCCTGCTCTGTTTTGGCATTCAACGCTATTCGTGGATAATGAAAAGCAGAGGAGCAGAGGCCTGCATACCTGGGCCATCGAACTGCATTAAAACAAAAGATCAGCCTGAGTGAAGAGTGATCTGAATTACAACAGATCCCATGGACGGCACAAACCTCAGACCCAGCAGAGAGCAGGAGGAACTACGGAGCTTGATTCATGACATCCAGGTGCTTCCAGGTCCTGATCCAAAGCCACATAATTCACTGGGCTTTGGATCAGATGTTGAGCGTGTACAACTGTGTTTATGCTGTTTGGGGACATGATGAATGGTTAATATTGCTACCGACCTGGCTGATGGAGTAGAAGGAATGACCCGACGTCTTCTTGAAACTGGGGCTTAAATAATGGTTAAAGAGTTCTGAAACATAAAGGAGTTGTTCTCTTTTCCCTATCTCAAGGTAAGAGAGGATCACATGGGCATTCACCCAAGCTTGGAAAGGACTCAATCCCCTTTATTATTTTCAGAAAACTACATGTGAAATGTATTTACCTTATAGCTCTAGACTTGGAAGAAAAATGGAATGAATAAACACGAAATGTGGAAAAAGGGGAGAGTTCATTGCACCATGGTAAATGAGGTGACTTAAAACTGGTATTTTCCATTAAAAAATGCACTTATACCATCTCTGAGAAAATACTGTTCACTGCCATTTAGACCTTACCAGCAGCTCTCAAGAAATGTAGAATTATCTGCCTTGAAATGAAATAAAGGCTGTCCTGAGCCAGAAGAAGATAGTCCAAGGATGAAGAGCTGGAGTCCAGCCAGTTCCCCATCCAGCCCCGGGGCTGCACCTGTCCCTGGACACACAGACACATCCTGCAAATGGGACAAGATCCATCTCATACCCAACAGGTTCAGAAGGACATTCTATTCCTTTTATTCCCCCAAAAGCCACAGTGCTGTGCTGCAACTGGCCAAGCACGTTCTAACTAAGCAACACTAGTTTCAGCACAGACTGTTTCCTGGGGATTAATGGCCAACAGAGAAGCGGTTGATGATCTGAGGCCCGTTAATGCCAGTTCATCATCAATCCCCAGCTATGCCCTGTATCTAAGTCATTACAGATATTACCAGATTGGGGTACAGCCTTCTTGGGTGGATACATATTACTGCTTGGAGTGCTTGATGCTGTTCTTGCAAAGCTTTGCTATTGCTTATAAGCTGAGGGAGAGACAGGAAGAAATAACATTTCTGATGATGAAAGTTTAAGCCTCAGAACACCAAACTTCCTCTCCGAGTTCAGATAAGCTCCCTAAGCCCTCTGCAACTAAATCACAGCACCTTGAAAGGGGGAAGAGAAAGATTACCTATTTACAAGATATGCAAATAAATCACCAGAAATGTAAGCTTCCACTTGTCAGAGTATCAGACTGTTTACCAACCTCACACTTTGCTTCAGAAATGACTTAAAAAGATGAGAATAAGGAATGGCGAAAATACAGCAACACATCACACCCTCGGAGGTCTGCTGTCTTATGTGCCACAAACATACCAGCGGAGAGCGTCTTCTCACAGTGCTGTGGAGGCTGAATCAGCCTGGAAAGCACGGATGGAATGAGCAGTGGATGCACGGATGCTCCAAGAAGCGGTGCTGATAACCCAGCACTTGGTAGTTTCCCTTGGATGAAGCACACGTGGGATATCGCAGCTCAAGCCTTATGGTTCCTTTGCTGCTGAGAATCTCCTCTGTTGCATTAGGAGTTAATTAGGGCCAGGTGGTTCATGCTCACTATTGGTTTTGCGGCACCTTCCATAAGAACATCAAGGGTAGTGGCGAGTTCCAGCTAATCGCTCTGCCTCTATGAAGTTATTATTACTAGTTCTACTACTTTTACTTCTAATGTAAAACAGACGCAGCCTCTCCATGCTCTGAACTATATCCTTGTCTCGCTGTTGCTTATTAATATCCTCTGCATGCGGGACATCACCCGTTGGAGGAGCCTGTCGCTCCTTTTTCACTCACTTGCCTTTCCCTGCCACTGAAGAATATATTCTTTCCTGCTAAAATCCCAACAACAGTCCAGGTTATACATTGTCTAGGCAACCCTGGCAGCTCAGTGGACCAGACACAGCTGGAAGAGAAGGAAGAACTAGCAACCGTTTCATGTCTTTGAGCACGTGTAATAAAAATATCTATTAACTCCAGCACATAGGTTGTGATTTACTTATTGTGAATTACAATATCGGAAAGAGCAGTGTCACATATTAGATCACGCTACCACTGCACCAAGAGGTACTATATACTATTGATTAATACACTACTTCAGATAGATGCACTGTGCTGATCCATTTGACCAAATCAGTGCAAGAGCAGGTGATGAGTGTGCAGGTATAAATTGCCCACAGCACTCAGATATGCAGATATATTCACCTCATAAAATAATACTCGCAATAGTTAAAAAAAAAATATCCAATTAGTGTCTAAAAATCCCAAGACATGATACTACCTGGGGAAAAAATCCCCTCTAAGGCTTGATACCTTGACAACCAACAGGTAATATTTTGCTTTTATTGTCTACAAAGTAATGAGAGAGAAGAGCGGGTGTCTGAGTGAGCTGCTCTGCACTAGGAACAAGGCACTGCTGTGTGACTCGCCGCTCCCGTTTCACATCTCCCAGCGCTTCCCAACTGCAACGGGAGGTGAAGGAGCACAGGGAGCTGGGGCCAGCGCACACCAGAGCTCAAACCTGTGCTTCAGGCAGGATGAAAATCACACATAACTCCTGCCATAGTGGACCAGCCCCAGAGTTCTTACAGGAATTCCCTCCTGGACCCTCTGAGGAACAGTTTATTCCCTGTGTATTATTCATCGTCCATCCGTCATCTCCAGAAGAGATGGAGTGAACTGTGCTGGCCAGAGGACAATAATCAGCTTCTCCAAATGCAAATGGCAGGTGACTTGTCTGTTCCACGATGTCCCATTTTTACTCACCTGGCAACTTGCACCTGCAAGAGGATTTGATGGATGTGGACATCTCTAGCACTCTCTTTTAAGAGTTATGGCCCAACAGGGCTCACAATAGAGCACTTCTTCTACAAAATCAGATGTCGAGAGATGTTTTTATAAAAAACCTTTGGCCTTAGCACCTGTACTTTAGCATTTCAGTTATAAACCAGAGACTTTTTCCTCTCTGCTCATGACACACGCGAGGACTCCACTGTGTCACTCCTTGGACCTCCCCTCCCAGGCTGGACTGACTGCGTTGCTCTTGGTGTGACCCAAATAATCTGTTCTTCAGAGCACTACAAGAGCTCCCAGGGCCACAGTCCAAGGGCTGCTGTTACATGCTACATGTTACAGAAAGGAGGAGAGTAAAAGGAAATTTTAAACCGTGTTCAGAGATCCTGAAGCAGCCTTTTCTGTACATACCACAAGGTTATTTCTCTGAGACTTCCTTCAGCTCATGGGCAGAATCTGCTGGGTCGAAGCCCCTCCACGGGTGCTGCTGTGTCAGCCCGGCTGAGCAGAGGGACCCAAAGCCACCAGGGGAAAAGCTCTGATTTCCAGAAGTGGCACACGTGGGAAAGGGTACACACACACCGGGACACAGCCTCTTCGGGAGGAGAATGTGGTTAGCAGCTGACTCTCCTCACCTCTGCCCTTTCCAGGAGAGAAGGAAATTATCCCCAGGAGCATCTCCATGGAGAGGAGCCCGGTGGCACCTTCCACCTCATGCGTATCTTGTTTATTCTAAGTGGAGCTACAAATCTGTTGAGTGAGCATTTTGTTTTGATTAAAAATTAATAGCTGCTTTTGACCCAGGTGGATTAATTTCACTTTCACCAAGTATCAAGTTAATTGACATAAACTACTGTCAGGTGAAAGAACCAATTAACAAATTGTGAGGAGGACTCCCTCTCCCTCTCCCGCTCCCTCCTCCTCTCCCCCAAATGTTGTTTTGACTGAAGTTGTTCTGTTTTTTTTTTTCCTTTTAATAAAAAAATTTCACCTCAGCAGAATGAGATTAATTACTTAACAAACACAGGAACAAAAGCAAGCAGAGGGTGGGGGAAGTGAATAGGAGCTCACTGCTTCTGTGTGCAGTGGTTGCTGGTGAGGAGGAGGAGGAAGAGGAAGAAGAGGAGGAAGAAGAAGAAAAAGAGGAGGAAGAAGAAGAAGAGGAGGAGGAGGAGGAAGAAGAAGAAGAAAAAGAAGAGGAGGAAGAAGAAGAAGAAAAAGAAGAGGAGGAAGAAGAAGAAGAAAAAGAAGAGGAGGAAGAAGAGGAGGAGGAAGAAGAAGAAGAAAAAGAAGAGGAGGAAGAAGAGGAGGAGGAGGAAGAAGAGGAGGAGGAGGAAGAAGAAGAAGAGGAGGAGGAGGAAGAAGAGGAGGAGGAGGAAGAAGAGGAGGAGGAGGAAGAAGAAGAAGAGGAGGAGGAGGAAGAAGAGGAGGAGGAGGAAGAAGAAGAAGAAGAGGAGGAGGAGGAAGAAGAGGAGGAGGAGGAAGAAGAAGAAGAGGAGGAGGAGGAGGAAGAAGAGGAGGACGAGGAAGAAGAGGAGGAGGAGGAGGAAGAAGAAGAGGAGGAGGAGGAAGAAGAGGAGGAGCAAGAAGAAGAAGAAGAGGAGGAGGAGGAAGAAGAGGAGGAGGAGGAAGAAGAGGAGGAGGAGGAAGAAGAGGAGGAGGAGGAAGAAGAAGAGGAGGAGGAGGAGGAGGAAGAAGAAGAGGAGGAGGAGGAAGAAGAAGAAGAAGAGGAGGAGGAGGAGGAAGAAGAAGAAGAGGAGGAGGAGGAGGAGGAAGAAGAAGAAGAAGAAGAGGAGGAGGAGGAGGAAGAAGAAGAGGAGGAGGAGGAGGAAGAAGAGGAGGAGGAGGAGGAGGAAGAAGAGGAGGAGGAGGAGGAGGAAGAAGAAGAAGAGGAGGAGGAGGAGGAGGAAGAAGAAGAAGAAGAGGAGGAGGAGGAGGAAGAAGAGGAGGAGGAGGAGGAGGAAGAAGAGGAGGAGGAGGAGGAGGAAGAAGAGGAGGAGGAGGAGGAAGAAGAAGAAGAAGAAGAGGAGGAGGAGGAGGAGGAGGAAGAAGAAGAAGAAGAAGAAGAAGAAGAAGAAGAAGAAGAAGAAGAAGAAGAAGAAGAAGAGGAGGGCTGGGGAAGGAGCTCCTGCCCCAGGGCTGGCCAGGGTTGTTCTCACCAATTAACTGCTGCGTCCAAGATTATCAGTCATCAGGGTTTGGAGCGTGGTTGTGGTTTATTGCAGTTGGGCAAAGGTCTTTGATAAGGTCTCCAGAACATGACAGCGAGGTCATTCAAATAAAGAGTGGGCAGAATCCATCCCGACGGCGCAACAAAGCAGCGTACAACACGGCAGCCAGAGCCGCAAAAATATCTCCTGCTCTTGTTTCTTGTATTTAAACTAGAAGTTTTCTATAGCAAAGCATTATGAATAGGAGCATGTGCTAGCCTAGGAAAATCAAAGCCGTTCCTTAGTTAATGCTCATTGAATATAAGGCAGCCCAGGCTTTGCTGGGTGAGTTTTATGGATCAGCTTTTGAGAGGCTGGAACAGCGACGGCCGGCTGACAGAAAGGGTGAGCGCTGGGCCAGTGTTTCAAGCAGCCACACATGACCCGTATCAGAGAAATGGAAGCACCTTTCCAGTTTACATTTTGTCACTATGATTATTAGGAACTCAGGGGTACATTTTCTATGAGCAGAGTGACTCATGTTTCCAAGTATCATTTTCAAACTGTTTTGCGCTACAGAAGGCAAATCCCTGCAGGAGGAGGCACAAAAAGCAAGTTAGCTATGCAAGTCCTATTAAAATCAAAACAAGTTGGCTGCTTGATTTGCTTATGTCCTTCTGAAGATCTCATAAGAAGCATATTTACATTTCCAGGCATCCAAATGCCATCTGCAGAACTTATCCTTAGGAATTCATGTGATTTGGACATCGACACATCCTGCGTCTAGTTGGAACATTAAATATTGTCTCCTTGATTGTCTGTCTGGGTTTGAAAATCTATTCTGAGCTGCTAACACTATAGCTTAAGTTTTATTATAGAAGTTGCTTAACTAGGCAAATATTTTCAGTTATTTATATTCTTCCTTTACTTATAGAATTCATACTTAGAGCACTTCATTTTTTCTCTGGAGACTGTTTGTCCAAATCATTCTTTTTCATCCTTAGCCACTATTCTACCCCAGGGACCAGCTACAAGCTTTTCCCATTATTAATTTTTTATTCAAAGAAACAGCTAGAAAATCCACTGGGCAGGGGGTGGGAAAGAGATGGGGAGAAAAGGAGAGACAGAGATGGAGAAAAGGAGAGATGGGGAGAGAGAGAAATGCGTTTCCCAGATGTCGGAAGACCGCTGGCCTGCTTCTTCACTGGGACCTTGGCTATTCTCGTGCACATTTGAAAGTCATTCCCAAATGAAAGGGTTTGCAATAAGCTAAAACGGGAGTGTGCAAAGGGGAGAGCTTGCTGTCCCCAGCCTTCACCTATCGGCGTGGATTCACTAGCGGAGCTGTGCCCGAGAACCTCGTCACTGCGCACACACCTGGCTCTGCCGTACAGAACCCGGAGAAAATGAGAGGAGGAAATTGCAATTCAATTCAGGGCATATGGAGAATAGAGAGACATCGTTTCATATGCACCGGCTTATCCGTCCCTTTGGTTTATGTTAAAAAATATACAGTATTAGCTGCCCTCTCCTCTTGGGAAATGAGCAGCATAGGTAATGGAAACCAATAAAAAACTGTTACTGCAATCTGTCTGCATTTAGGTGATTCCTGTTATGTCCTGTATCTGACCAAGGGGGAAAAGCAATTGTTCAAATGAAACCAGGTGACAAATCCTCCCAGTCATTTTTCCCCTTCATCTCTTCACAATCAGAGCACTGATCTGAAAAGCCACAAAGACACCTCAGCATTAAGCATTTCAGCACTCCCAAGAAACACTTAACCTAAAGTAACAAACTAACCAAAGATCCCCGCATTTCTTAGAGGACAGAACAGGAGATTTGTCTGGCTACTGAGTATTAAATGACACAAAAATGCCTGCACGTGAATTTGCCATAGCATAATCCTTCCTGTGACAGACCACGGTGGTTACACTCCAATCACTGTCTTTCCATTGACTTTTAGATTACAAATAATTCACGTTAAAATGTCCAAGATGTGGCAAGACACTGGATTTGTTAAGAGCAAGATCAGGGGAGATTCTGTGTGCAAGGCAGAAGAGCAATTCATGAGATGGATTGCAGGTTTCTACCTCTCCTGCCCATCCAGCCCCGTTAACTGTCACAACACCTGAGCAAGGGCACTGAGACCATTTTTTATCCTGGATACAAAAGTGGGCGAGAACAAACATGCCCAGGTTTTCAAATGGCTTTTAGCCACTAAGTCTGGCAGTATGACTTGAACTACGATTGTCCGCGGGACACAAATGAAACAGCCCTGGCAATTCATGTTTCACAAGCTCCTCCGCCAACTGAAAATTAAAGGCAACACTCAGGTTCGTTTAATCCTAACTTCTGTCTTCATTTCACGCTCAGAACACACACTCGGGCTGGAGCCTTAGCTGATGCAAATCAAGAAAGCTCAGCAGCAATCAGGGTTAGACTGATTTATGACAACTGAAGATCCAGCCCCTTACAAGGTCAATATTAGCAGAAGAAAGGAGGGAATGCGATGGCTCTTCCCGTGGGTTTTGTAAGTAAAGGCACTCCACGGAGAGGGAAGGACTATCTTACGTGGGAATGTTTCATTAGGCTTTTGCGAATGCTTCAGTTGTTCAAAGGCAGGGGGAATCACACGCACTAGAATACGAACCTTGGTAACTAATTAAAGAGTTCTTTGCCATATGCTTTCTCTTGAATTCTGTTTTTCCTGCTTCGCTGTTTCATTGTTCTTCATGTCCTTAGAAACTTCTCCAAGTCCTGTAGGCAGCAATCAGTCAAGTGAAGTTACGACAGCTGATTGCTTAGTATGTTACTAGGGCCCTTCTCCCTTCAGATCTCTTACAAATGTGAATTGGTGTTTCTGTACTTGTGAAAAGTTGCTTAGTAGTTTTATTACACAGACATTTCTGCAGGAATGCAAAATAAAGTATCTGTCACTATAACTGGTTCTCAATCAGAGTCGAATTAAATTATTCTCTCTTTATTCTCTGTCCCTCCCCATTATTCACCACATTTACTGAAAGGTGGAAAACTGCAGTAGTTGGTCACTATCTAAAAGAGAAAAATGGCTTAACAGTATCTACAGATAAGCGTGAGTGCCTCCTACTAGAAGAATCCATACCTACCTAGCTCTTGGTATTTCAGTTAAATGGAATCACTTTTCTGGTTAGCTGTGGCCTGGAGCCTTTGGTGCTAAATAAGCAATCCCATGAAAACACTGAAATTCTTCAACAAGAATCTCTAGGAAGCCTCATGTCATTGTTTTAGTTCACTTAGATGACAGATGAAAGACTCTGTGGTATGACAGAGAAATTAGTGACGATCCTCAACTTCTCTGCCCACTTCAGCTATTGCAATGGCTGATTCCAACCGTGACGGTACAGACAAGATTCCCTCTACGGTATCCACTCGATACAACATCTCTGCCTGTGTATTCCAGACTGTGATTTAACAGAGATACACTTATGAATTGAATCCTCTTTCTTTGTTTTACATTTCACTCAGATTCTTCAGACGACATTGAAGCAAAACCCCCATTTACTTCAATGGGCATTTTTCCTGGGTAGGTTTCTAGGTAATAATAGACATTAGAGATTAAAAGAACATTTAAAATGCAGGAATGACTACAGCTTGTATTTTGCTTTTATGCTATATCCCAGCTTTCCAAATCAACAAAAACCAGACCAACAAGAAGCCCCAGCAACCATGACAATTTTTGCTGTTCTTTCTGTAGTTATTGGCAATGGCAAAAGCATGAGATCACACCTCTAAAATTGTTCTTCCTCACCTGGAAGCAGATCGGCACGGCTGCCGCTTCATGGATCCACTTCCCGTTCATCAAACAGCAATTTCTTTGGGTAACAAAGCCATGTGCTTTTGGCAGTAAGCCAGGAAGCTTAAAGAGAAACCTTGAATTCTGAAAATATAATAGACAAGGGACGCAGCTTAAGAAAAGACCTCATCTCTCAACTAACAAGAGGCTGGGGTCATGAAGCAGGGTTTCTTTATACTTGAGAGACCAAGCTAAAAGTCTTAAAAATGTACAAGAAAACCCTGGCTGGAATGTTCACTGTATGTAATGGAGGCTGCAGCTTGGAGAAGGCTTAGCATTTCTCCTGACATTCTGACGGAAATGTGTAATATAGAAGTTTAGCAGTGTGGGCAGGTTAAATTCAACCAGGCAGGAGGAATCATTTCAATGTGAATCGAAGCGTTTACTCTTGTCCACTTCCAGCTCTGGCTTGTTATTCTCTCTCCTTCCCATAGCTTCATGTTTTTAACAGAAATGCTTCATTTTAGACCAGATTTTATATAGGGGGTGCTTTGGTTCTAGGATTTGGTGTTTACTCAAAAAGCACCCTTAACGCATTACTAAAGCTTCGCTTAGTTCTTGCTCACCTGTTGAATTATCTACATATTTTCCATGTATGTTTCTACATACTCAATGTGTTTTGCTTTAATGTATTTCCCTGGTACAGCAAATAGTGCAGTAAACAGATTATGTATTGGGCAATATGGTTATGGGAAGTTTTGACTAAACCTTAGTGAATTTATATACATAAAATATTCTTATGAATAAGAATGAACTTCCAGAAAAATGCGCCATTTCCACGTGACAAATAACAGGGTAAAAGAGTTCAACTTCAGACCTTCGTTTCTATTGAAAAAAATAGAACAAACAACCAAACCCAAACCCCATACAACACAAAACGCGCCCAGCGGAGCCTCCTCAGTCTGCTCCCCATGGAGCCGAGGAAGCCCCTCTGCTCTTTCTCCCCAAAGCATCAGGTTTTCCGCTGCAATCCACCCCACAGCACAGCCCGAACAACACGCCATCACCAGCACTACGTCAAGGAAGGAAAACAGTACATATAAGGAAATACTAACACATACAGATATCCTGCTGTACATGTGGCCCCTGTAGCATCGGGGTCCATTCTGAGCTACTGTGAACACAAGTCCCTCTTGAAATGGATGGAGCTCCCAGATCTTAAACGGCTGAGTGCTCCTTGTCCAGTTCTTTTCAGCTTTTGTTGCCATCTCTGGGAGATATTTAAGCTTTTTTACCCGCTCTAGACATTTCCCTAGTGTCTGTGGGCAGCGTCACTCCTATCTCCAATTGATTTTTGACACCAGGGTGCTCAGTGCTCACTTTAGAATAAGTGGACACTAATTAATGGCAATTTACAATAAAATTTATACTGAATTACATACAGCATCTGCATTAGTAGCCAATGAGTTCATTCTGATTAATGTTATCACAGGAAGAAGCAGGGAGTTTGTAATGATTTGCTAAAGTAGCTAACTGAAAGCTCTTTAGTCAGGTTTCCCATTAATAAAAACAAGCATTACATTACTTAAAGACAATCATTAATTTAAATAAGGATTTTGTTACCGTACATATAAATCACGCAGAGAAAAGAAACTTAGAAAGCATCACGGTTGTCACGCCACCTAAAAACCCAGAGATGTGCGGTGCCAAAGCGGTCGCCTCGTGTTTTTGTACCCCAAGACCCCCAGAAATCTCAGACTGGGCCAGGACATAACTGAGAACCCCCCTTCCAGGCATCCCTCAAACCAAATACAGTGTGAAACAATGATACAGATTTTAGTAAAAGTAAATCCTAAAAGGCACTAATCCCACTGAGATCCACATGCAGGACAAGAACTGTGCTGCCTTCCAGCAGTCCTGGGAGATGCTTTAGCAGCAAACCTGTCCCTTCCCACAGCGCGTTGCTCAACTTCAGCTGCACAGAACACCTGCCGGGGACGACAGCAAGTGGCAGCAGAGGATCCTAAAAGATCTCTGCAACAATGGGTCACCACTGGCCTTCAAAATGTCCTGGGGACACCGTGCCCCTTATACAATCCAGTGGCACTAAAGGGCAGCGATGCTCCACGAACCGTCCACAGGCTGCTCCAATGTCCCTGGTTCATAAGCAACACACAAATCACCATTAGGAGCCACCACAATAGGAAAAAAAAACAAAATAGAGTTTTGAATGGAAGGCATGGCATCGGGGAGATCTGCGTTCCTCACAACTGCTACTGACATTAATGATTTATTTAATTTCATTTCTTTTGATTTAATTTCCCCTCCAATTCACACGATCTCATTTATTTATATCAAAAGGTCTGGCAGACAAGGATGGTTTCTCTCTCTCTCTGTCTGTGCTGGTCATAGGTCAATAAGAATCTGATGTGGGGTTTTTGGAGGGCTGCTGTACAGAAACAGTAATACAAAAATAACAAAACAACATTTGGATTTCAGGCTTCAGTTGCAGAAAATCTTCCCTCTTGAACCTTGTGTTTATGCTGAAACAGAGCCCCAAACAATGACCATGTAAAAAGTTCAGAGCTCCTGTTATTCTTGGACCAGGAAAGAGAAACAAAAGCGCTGTAGCGGCTGTACAGAAGTTGTGCTGGAGCTTCTCTACCATTGCATTTTTGATGACATATGACAAGTATGAACATCAATCTTCCAGCATGTTCCTTCCTGCGAGTACAATATACTGTGGATTCCTACCATGTTGAAAACAACAGTGTTGACTCAACCTCCTTGCAGTGCCCTCTCAAACTGATCTTATTCAGCCTGCAGCCTGTCTGCTTTATCCCGGTGCACCAACACCATCCATCGAAGCGACCTGGGAACGTAACAAAGAGAAGTGGCTCCATTCAGGCAGCGATGGGAACGCTTCCCACCTCTGCAGCTCCTTGAAGTGGAGGAACTGTGAGAGTCTTACAGAAAATTAGCCAAGCCTCTTAGTTCCTGTGAGCAGGCGAACTCAGGAGCAGGACGGCCTCGACAGGGCACCAGCCTGAGATGATGTAACAGCCCTGGCTCTGCCAGACGTCCTTGGCGGCGGCAGCCGCAAGGTGTGACGTACCGGAGATCACTGCAAAGTACTGAGCTCATACAAATGTCTAACAGAGAGCAACCGAGTTACTGAGAGTTTAAATGATTTGTGCACGCCAGAACGAAGTGGGGTGCAGGACGAGAGACAAACACATTAACTGGGGAGGGGGAATGGTTTCTAGTGTTGCCCTCAGTGTCAGTTGGAGCTGACGACGCTGACCCTCTCCTGTCCCAAACCCTCCTCCGCTCTACACCAGCAGACCCCTCTCCTCCCTGGACTCATCCCGTTTTCACAAAACACACCAAGACAAAACACTGTAAATGCACTAACGACAAGAATTACCCCCCAAAGTCCTGGTGACATGCGATAATACTGACAGAAATGGAGTTTTCCAAATGAAGTGACTTGTGAACATTTGGCACATACAGTCCAAAATTAACATCTCTATCCTCCTTCCCAGTCTCTGGCTGAGAATTTGTACCCAATGGGCAATCCAGAGCCAATAAAGCAGCCATCTATCAACCCCTGAACAAACAGTACCACCAACGTGTTGCCAGAAATTAATAATTTGAGAAAGCTGCATGTCTGACCGGTTCCTAGAACAGCTCCTTCATCTGAGATTATTACAGACTATCGCTCATTCTTCAGTTTGTCTAAGATCTGCTAAATGCTCCTCTATAAACTCATCACTCAGTGCCCATTCACAGCCATGCATTAACTGCTCGGTTTTCTCTGCAAGCGAGGAATTGCAGATGACACATAAGTCACCATAAACTCTACAGGATTAAGTAAGTTATTGCATCTTACAGCACAACTGGTTTCTACAAATGATACCCTGGAAAATGACATTATCGCTCAGTGATTTGGTTCAATCTGATTGCTACAGTTAATGTAATAATGTAACTCAATTAGGATGCTTTTGTTATGAATGAACAACCTTGTTTGATATCGTCTGACTGTCCAGAGTCAGCTTAAATGCGATGTTGAGACGGCCTGCGAAGCCCAGAAATTCAGTGGTGCATTTTAAGAGGAGATATTGGCATGAATTAGAAAGCCCGGGCAATTTTTAAAGACACAAAGGTCACCCTGGTGCTTCCTGCTAGGCGGACATTACAAAGCAGGCACCTCTGTAACACCTGGGATGGATCCAGACTGTCAGCGCCGTTCAGAGAAGGCTGTCCAGAGTCACCACACACGATTTGACTCTCATTTGCAAAGCAAAGCACGTCAGGTCCACCTTAAGCTATTTCTTCCCCATTTCTCACCTCCTACCAGCAGCTCTCAGTGTGGACACCAGTAGCCTCATGGTGGGTATTAATTTGGGAGCCTGGGAGAACCCAGCCAGTTAAATGTGTTTTTGACCGTACACCACGTACATGGAGTTACCCACCAACACACCAGCTACGCAAGGCTCTTCATTACTGTCAAGCATTTATAACATACCCATTGTTTGCTCAACTGCTTTTCTTAAAACTCCATCTCCTTGACTCTCAGAACATGTCTGAGTGAAGCAGATCACCTGAGGCCTGGCACTGCGGCCCGTGGTGCTCCCTTCCAGCCACCCGGGGCTCGTTCCCGGGTGACACCGCAAGGCGCAGGCAAAGGGGCTGTTGGAGAAGCTGTTTCTCCGCGGGTACTGGGAGGGACGAGGGAGGATGAGGTCACACAGAACCTGTGTTAACTGAAGGAGAAAGTCCAGAAGGATCCTGACCCTGCTGGTACCTGTAGGCCCAACCCTAACTCAGACCACGTGTTATTCTCCTACCCTGTCTGGGGAATTTCTGGAATCCAAGATACACAGTAGCTGTATTTTACCACTTCCAAGTCCACAACACCCTTACTAGTGCTGAGCCAGATGGAGAGAAAAATGCAGAAACCCACAGCAGCACTTGCTGGAATCCTTCTCAACTCATTGGTGCATGAGTTTAATTTCCTGTCTCCTTGTTTTCAGCCTGTCCTTGGACATGTTTGTGAGAAACCTGAGACGGTTACACGAGTTTTGGCCTCCAAGACTCTTAAAAACATGAAATAATTACCATAACTTCACTATATAAACTTTTTCTTCTTCTCTTTCTAAAGAAACCTCTAAAGAAACGTCTCACCTTCTCAGTTCTCAAGCCTAAGACTTTTTTCTTTTCAAGGCAATGTGAGAACAGACATTCAGGAATGGGGATCATGCCTCATACATGATTATAAAATCTCATTTGTTATGAAAAACAGATGTTATTCAATAGCATAAAGTGTATATGAGTATTTTACTTGAATAACATATAATAACATATAGTCCTTAAAGAAACACTTTTTATAATCTAGATATGTTTGGACATGGCCAGACTCCAAGATCCACAGATTGAATTTCTGTCTCCATACACACACACATGTGCCTGTTCATTAATACCTACTTCCAAATACACATATAAAGCATATAACTAATCAACAAATATTTATATATAGGTATATTGATAATAAGAAATGTGCCAGCATGTTTCGGCACGCAGATTTCCTTTCAGGATATCTCATCTCCTTTTTGTGTGGAAGGTTGACAGACAGACCGTCTTCTTAAGAAAGCGTCTCAGCTGAAACACTCTAAACCCAATTTAAAATCCACATCACCCAGGATAACATTTTCCAAAGGCTGGATTTCAGAGGAAGAGTGTGTGCGTGCACGTACAACGTGTGCACACACACACATACTCCTATTTCTTCACTGACTTGAAATTACAACTGTAGTTACATGTGAGATCAGCAAACCACACTGTGAATTTACCTTCTTCTGCATCGGTGGCACTGAAAATGAAACGCTGTGTGGCGTTCCCACGTACTCTAACAACCTTCACCGAACTACTCTGAGAAAAGTTTTGCTACATATAAGAAAAAATAGATGTAGCACTAAAATGTGAACAAGCAAAACTATTTATCATTTGGAATGTCTTTCTTATTGTGATATAAGCTGCGGGGAAGGCTTTAGGAATTTGCATGTTATCCTTGGAGATGTCTGAAACGGTCTCATCTATTTTTTGTGCAGCACTGAGCACATCATCAGCTTTAATCTTTAATCTCTTCTTCCTCTCTCCTCCCCTACAGAGAATCAAATCCTACAATCTATACACAGATAAAACTCTTGGGCTCAGTAAAGTTTGGCCCTAAGTTTTGCAATAAAGATAGGAAGATTTATCACCAGGAATGCATTAAACCAAACCAAAATACCGAGTTGTCTAACTCGATACCACAGCCCAAAACTCTGTCCTAGACCAAACAACAGAAAAAGCGGAGAGCACCTCGGACTGAACGTGGAACGACGGGTGTTCAGGACCCTGTGAACCTGGCCAACCTTCTGCTGAGGAGCACAGGAGCCCTTAAGCCCTATCACTTTATCTCACCTCGTTTTGAATATAAATACAATTAAACACTTCAAAAGATGAAACAAAAAAAGCCAAAGAAACTACCCCATTTTTCCCCATTCTTCCTCCATCTGCTAATTCACACAAAGAAAGAATGAGGACAGAACAACTTCTCGGATTTCAAACACACACAACACCTACTTACCTTACAGAAACACTATATAATTAAGTACCTTTTGCTTGAAAATATTATAGATATTAGTGCTGTTGTGGGGAGGAGAGCTTGTGGGCAGCACATACCTGTATTGTAGATACATACAAAACCACTAGGAGGCTGCAATAAAATTATCTTGGGGTGTACATTATGCTTTCTCAAGAGCATTTAAAACCACTAATACATTCCATTTAATCTCTCCCCTAAGTTTCCCTAATATACATTTCTCCATATAGCCAGACCTCTAATTTTGAATGGCAATATATATAAACAGACATGTTGCAAATAATGCACATGTATATAAACAGATGCATTCAATGAAAATAATGTATATTATTTTCATAGTATGCAGGTGTATACATAAAAACACACACCGCAAAATATTATACATGTATATATGCCATAGCTGATACTCTAAGATCCTGCACGAGCTCAGTAATTGCTTATACAAAAATCATAAAAATTTAAAATGATGAATACATGCGTGTACTGCTACAGTTGTATATATGGAACTGCACAGGACATATATGCATAAAGCATAAAATGGAGTGCAACAGGAACATAAAATATAACACCAACATTTGGTGTATTTGCATATGGTACATGCCTGTTCCACACACACATTTACAACACATATAATTTAATACTCCACATTCCTGGATCTTTTTGCTATTAACTTTAACTTCCACACTATGCTTTTATTTTTAACCATGTAAGACAGCTTGTAAATGATATTTCTCAACTCCTGACGGTTGCGCAGTATTTTAAGACCCCGATGTGACAGCGTCCCAACTTCCAAAGCCCCACGTGCCTTGGGAGGAGCATTCGGGGGCACCAGCCTCCTGTGTCTCAGTCCTTCACTGTTTACTCAACTGCCAGAAGATGCTTTAAAGCCCTGGGGAGAGCAAAACCTGTTTGGGCCGTTGACATTGAGTATCCTTGGTGCAGAAGTCAGGACCTGCGAGGTATCCATCATTCCTCCTGCCTGCAGGCAGGCTGGAGCCAAGGAACTTGCCGGAGAAGCTAGTAAAATTTTAATGCACTCTGTAGTGCGGTCATGTCATACTCAGTTATGGCAAATAATCCCAGATGCCTGCAGAGGTAAAATGGAGCTGTAATGTGCTTGCCTCCTAACCCGAGCTGACAGCAATGATGTACGACTACCATTAGCGGAAAATATCACTTCAACTAACCCATGATCCAGCTCCGCTAAGGGTCACATTATCCATGAGGAACAAATTACACTCCCAAAGTAAATACAAATTTTCTACACGAAATGGGTACAAAAAAAACGAAAGGGGAGCCGGGCGGGGGAAGAGGGAGAGGGCAGGGGGAGTGAGGAGTGATATGTTACCTATGACAACATGCTGCCGAGTGACAAAGATGATAAAGGACAGGACAAATCACGGGCTGAAGGCGCCGTGGCACCGCCAGCCCGGAGAGCACATCCCACGCCTGCGAACACCACGGTCGCTCCCCTCGGCGGCACACGCAGCATCTTTTACAGCCAACGCGCTTGGCTCCCATTTTATTACCAACCACTCTAGCTGTAGGGACTCTCTGTGTGGCACATCAAATGAATAAAAAGGGTCCTTATCTTTTCTCCTAATGGGCCTTAAACAGTAAGAAATACTTGATGATTGCCTGAGCGTTGCAAGCATAAAAAGTCTGTGTGATCTTTCACCCTTGAGGCAAGTTGAAGGTGCTGCATTTTCCAGAGTTAAAAAGACAACACCTGTACAAATACGCGGCATAAATCGCACTGATGGGAAACATCCTGGCTTTGCAGAAACAGTTTTAAGAATAATACTGAGAAACTATTTCTCTAATCCTGTCCTTAGCCAAAATAAATATATGGCAAACAGTAAGATATCAGGATCCCATGACCTGAGGTAATTGCTTAAAATTGGTTTCTCAGCTACTGTTTCCCCATGGAGCCTTGTTTGCTGAACACATCGGTACCCACCATCCAAGGCGTTTTTTCAAGAATTCAGCTCCCTTTTATTATTGTAAATAATCCTTCTCCTTCCAGGAGAGGCTGGATGGGCCTGATGAATACTCAGCGTTTTTCTACCAGCTGGAACCTGTCACACAAAGCTCCCCAGCGCGGGGAGGCCCAGTTGAGGAGAGGAGCCTCCCGCCCCGTCCCCTGCTGGAGCTCCCACACTAAGTCCACCCGGTATCGCGCTCAAACCCCCTCCTGAGCCTCGGGCCACGGCAACCCCACCAGAGCCCCCTCCCCTTCCATTCCCTGGCTGGGACTCGCAAGGAACACCTCATACAACCTGCTTGAGTCTACAGATACAAAAATTATGACTGTGGCAGCCATATACAAAGCAATTTCATCACCAGTTAATCCAGTTATGATGGAGCTTTTGCTTCCAGCAACAGAATAGACAGAACACAGCGCTGCACAAAGCTGTTCTTTACCTTGGTCCTATGTTTTCTAGGGGTTGCTTTGGGTTCTCACTGTTTCCGAAGAAAGGACAATTTGCTGTGTTTTGGAGGAAAGGGAGCACCAGAGCGGCACTGACACATGGGCCAGCATGGCTGAAAATGACGCTCTGTTTATTCGACAGACAAAGCAGGACACTTCAGATCTGGAGGGCAGGGAGGAAATGGCTTCTGAAGTCATGAATAACAAACTTGGCATGTAATCAGTGGTACTGAAAGGCATGCCCATCCCAAGTTCCTCTTATAATAAATATGTTATTTATAATTACCTAAACCAGTTGAGTTTGTAAAGCAGGGGTAAGAACCATGAAGTTTTTTAACACAGCCAGAAGAAGGCTGGAAAGCAAACTACACACAAATGTATACACACACACACACACACACACACACTTGTAGGTGTGCATATTTAACTACCAAACACTGAAATGCAGTTACACCCTAAGCTGAGTGACAACATCTGCCAATACAACTCCAAAATCTCTCTCTGAAGGACACACACAAAATAATGGTCCAAAAGCACTTCAGAAACACACACAGGGTGCACATGTGAATGCGTCTGTGTGTGTATAGATATACACAAATAACCATCCTTTTATCTGAGAATACCAGAGTGATTGATGATATTTTCCATGCCATAACCTTTGGTTCATTGCTGTTTTATATGCAATCAAACGTATTAGCATTACAATTAAAAACATTCTGATGCAAGAAATATCATTCCTCAGCTCTCAGGGTGCTCTCAATGGCACATTATTTTTCTCTTCAAACAGAAAAATAATGAAGTCTCACAAACAACACGCTCCCACCAGCACAGGTTCTTAAGTAAGTACAACCTCTACTCATCCTAATCCCATCCCAAGCTGGGCTAAGCTTTGTTGGTCTTCTCCCAGGACCATACGCCAACACCTTGCAAATTAACCAGCGGTATGACCAAGCTCCTTCCTCCCTTTGCACTGTTCCCCCAAAGCAAAGACCGTCTCAGCAGAGCCGCTCAGCAGCGTTGCAGTTTCAGCCACAACCATGGAAGAACCTTTCAGTGGGATTCGAGAGCCTCCTCAAGAGAGAACTGAGCAGGTGCCGCTAAGATACACACAGAATTAAGTCATCAATTGCAGTAACTTTTTGCAGTTGTACATCCTATCAAAGCTGGATAATGCTCAAGCAAGAAGCGGGTCTCTTTTGGTCTTGAATCAGGCAGAAGCAACAACTCTGTGTACAGTGCAGAGCAGTCGCCCTTGATCAATGAAATATTTTCCTAAGAACTGAGAAAACACTGAAGTGCCTCAGATTGAGCCCTTATTTTTAAATCAGTCTAATTAAACAGTGGTGAGAGAAAATGGTAAAGATGGCAAATAAAAAAGGACCTTCCTCCCTACCTCATCTTTAGCACTCGACTTCCTTATCAAAGCTGCTTGTACATCTTTTCAAACAAGACTTCCTTTTATTTCCAGAAGGCAAACTACGTGTTGGCACTTATGTTTTTAATATTGTATTAATTACCATGGGTATAATCTTAAAGACTGTATCTAGATATCAGAAGATAATGCAGTTGCACTTAGTCAGCTGTGCAGTAGCTTGTCCTAATTTTAGATTATCAGCTCTAGAGACCTGCTCAAAGAGTAAGACTGACAGACTTTTAATGGAGAAAATCTGAGTTCCCCTGGGATCCACACGTCTTTCTCATTCAGTAAGAAATCCCAGCGGCATTTGCTGAAAGGATCCCAGGATGGAAAATGACATCTCTCTAAGCATTAGTGCTTCATATTCCAATGCAAGTCCTCCAAATATACTCTCCCTGCACAGACACACTTACCACCTCTTCAGGTGCTTTAGCAACAGGAGAGCAAAATGCCGACGCTGAACACTCGGGCCCAGTGCTGAGTGCTAAATTGGAACGAAGGAGCATGAATCTATATAAATAGATAGATTATGCACCCCAACATGCCATCTAAAATTGAGATGCTGACATAGCCTTAGCTACAGTACTGCTAAGCAGGGGCTGCACCATTTTTTCAATTAAATATCCTTGTTTCTTCTTCC
The DNA here is from genome assembly GCF_964273445.1 of Streptopelia decaocto. Taxonomy (NCBI): domain Eukaryota; kingdom Metazoa; phylum Chordata; class Aves; order Columbiformes; family Columbidae; genus Streptopelia; species Streptopelia decaocto. Next base: position 3,341,462 of record NC_138673.1, on the reverse strand, counting down.
AGAGAAACCTCTGGAGAAATGTGTCATTTGAGGGCAGACACAGACAGAAAGTGACTCTGTCTGTCGGCTCCCAATTAAAGGCTGGGGAAGATGGATTGGAGGCACAGCCACCACCTAATAGAGATCAGGTATCAACAATGATTTACAAAGCCAGAGAGATACATATTCAAGTGGGGAAAAAATAATACTCACAGCCTAGGAGATATGACTTTTCCTGCTCTGCCACCGCTCACTATTCATCTGCTCCTCAGCTTCCCAGGTCCTGCTCCCTCCTGCATTCTCCTACTTCACCGTGGCCCATCCAGTCATGCTTGAGCCAACTCATCTTTCAGCCACCTCAGTCCGTCACACGCCTTTCATCATGCTCACCTGCTGTTATTTTTTCAAAGGCACTGGTCTATCTTTCTAGATTCCAGGTCTTATTTATTCTAGTAGAAATACGTGCCTGTCTTGCATTACTCTCCTGGATGTCTTATTTCCCAGGCATACTGAAGGATCAGCGTGGGTTTGCCTTCACAAATCCTAAATGAAGCAAAACTGCTTCCATTCCATTTTCCAAACAGCGAGTACAGAATTATTTGCAGCAATATACCATATATTATGGATACTTCAGGATATCAAAATCTGCAAGAGATGGTCTTAAAGAAAAGTAGAGCTCCTCTTCCCAGAAACCTTTCGGGCAAAGATGTTTCTGGTGGGAGAAGAATAACTCCACAATCCACAGAATACATTGACCCAGGACCGACCAAGAGCAATGTGACGATTGGCTACTGGAACAGCTCCACAGTTGGAGGCTAAAACCCTCATCATGGTACAAGACATTTGGGTCAAGGATCTTAAAAGTTCTAATCGTGCTGACTACCCTCAGCTCCTCTGGTTATTAATGAAAACCGAGGATGCCGAGCACTATTTCTGAAACGATCAACCTCTTGCACAGAGGTTTGGTCCCCTCACACCTCCCACTGCATTTTGCTTATAGGAATTTTAGGTCCTAAAAATGTTATTTTATTTAAAGCAGGAATTCAAAAATCTTCTGGGTCCTATTGAAAGAGATCTAAAAGATCCTGCCTGTCTGAGGAGAAGAAGTTTCTACTTGTCAGTTAAACAAAGGAATAACACACAGCCTCCTTTATAGTGTGTACTTTACCTGTCATCCAACAGCCCATTATCATGTCACGGCAGAGTGCACTTTTCTACAGGTCACTTTGTTTAAAATGACATGGATAATGCACATGTCAGCGAGCTGACAGTCCCGACCGTCCTTCAGAGATAAAAACCGCAAGAGGAGCGCCTGTTCTTATCTGGGGTACATGCCTTGGTCTATCATCTAAGTCAGGCAGAACATGATTTCTCCAGAGAGCACTTTTTTCATTTCCTGATTTTAAGAAAATCAAATAAGCACCATTTGTCTTCATCTGAATATGCTTGACCTGCTCAAATGATGATGTCTCGCATTTTATAACAGGCTACATATGCTGAATTCAAATTAACAGCAGAACAAGCCTTTAGATCTTTGCCTGAGCTGCCAGCACAGGCTGAATAAATACACCAGGGTTAGCTGCCGTCTCCAGGATTGGGCCAGAGCTAGAAAACTCTGGTTCTGGGATTTGAAAAGCGCTAAGTTATCAGGGATATTTGGATCTACACTTAATCTCCTTTCATTAGGAGGGAAGACAAAATATAGATCACAGAGATGAAATACGCATTTGGATTTTCAATCCTTCCCGCGCAAGTACTGGGATATTCTGTGTGAGGTACATTTTGAGTCTCTCTTGTATCGTGTTGCAAAATCTATCCTGAAGCAGCACACCACCACCATTCCCCAAAGCTGCCTGTCTTTTTACACAGGAGCACTGCAAGAGAGAAACACGGTGAACCTGCAGAGGTTTAGCTCTGCAAATGCAGCCCTGGCAGGAAATTACACTCCTGGTTCTGGGTGCCATAAACACAAAAGCTAAAATTCAGTTTATCATCTTCCACTGCATAAGGAACATCCTGAAAATGAATAATCACTTCATGGGATGGAATGTAATGGCAATGCATTAAAAATTCATATCTCAAAGTGCAGGTTAATATTCTGTGCAAAAACCCAACAAAACCTCCCCTTTCTGTTGTCACACTGATTAACTCCAGTGATTAGTTCCCTTATGAAAGGGAAATCACTGCAGTTCAAAGTAAACAGTAGTTCTTCAACATAGTTAGCAAATTATTAAGAAACATGAGGGGAAAAAAGTCTCTACTTGGGAAATTACTGGAAAAGCTGAAGGGCAAAGCTTTGGCAGTTTCATACAGAGTGTCTGTAAATGTCCTTAGCTTCCTGCTACAAAACCGTGTAACAAACTCATTGAATTCATGAAAGGTGGATTTTACAACATATTTGTTCGTTTCTGTTGTATCAGGTGCATACCAGCATGGTCATCACTCTTCTTCTTGGCTTGACTTGGAGCTGCTTAACAGAACCACTCATGAAACTCTAAACAATCTAATGTTATTACATGAACAATGTTTTCAGGCAGCATTTTACCCTCCCCCAACTTCCACCCCCCAATTTTTCCAGTGAAAGAGGAGGCAAAAGTCATTGCAAAACATCCTTTAAAGCTCAATATACAAATGAAATTCACAAAATCCTGGAAATAAAGAAATCAGACCAGTTTTTATGCGATCAGTATTTCCTTTTTGCCAAAGAAGAAAGGTAGATATTAGTCTGTTCACAACATAAAATAAGACATAAAAATGTGCATCAATGTGAATACTAGTTCTTCGTTACTATTAGACTTTCAAACAATAAACAGCATTAGAAATCACGTTCTTCCATTTTCCACTTAGAAACCCTCAGTTACTGAGATAATTATCAGCAAGTCGTGTCACTTGACTTAATGCACAGTTTCCAAATGTTTCTAAAAAATAGATATCTATGTATATCAACTATAACACTTCAATTTAAGTTTTAAGTCCCTCGCCTGCAAAGAAGCAAAACAGGCAGTAGCCTGTTGAAAAGTGCAAACATGAGGGTTACAAACATATTCGGTTACTGTTAGAACTTCCCAAAGGAAAATGGAGCCAAAGAAGGGGTTGGTATTGAGAGTGCTGTTCATAAACAACCCACGCAAACCATGGCATCAGTATGTTTGAAGATGAATCGCGTGGCCTCCAAAATATTCATTAGAATTCTCTTCCCTTGGAGGTCTATTCCAAAATTAAATAAAGGGAACAAAGTGTTTTCTTTGTATAGAGATTCTTTAGATCAACCCAAAAAAGAAACTTGGAATAAACAACTGAATAATAGGAATAAGTGAATCCAACCAATTCTTTTTGCTCCCATACTGATTCTCTTTCTTACCTTCTCTTCTTGATCACTGTCGCTGTCACACTGAAACACAAAAAGGAAAAAAGAACAGGTAAGAGAAACTTGCTACAGCAAAATAGGAAAGATTTCTATGAAGGAGATGGCTGAAACACTCATAAACCCTGTGCCATCAAACCGGGTTCCTTCAGGAAAAAGCTCCATTACTGTACAGTAGGTGATTTCCCTTCATGCTGTTGTTGAAGACAACACATTTGTATGTTTGAATTATGAAGAAATTGCGCTGAAAACAACAAAAGCCATTTGTAATTCCCTCCGTTATGTGAATTCACATGGACAGGAGCTGATGGTGCCTGAGTACATTCAGAGTCCAAAACTGGATCAGGGAAGAAGAAAGCCCATCTGAGAGGCTGCTTTCCATTGCTGGACAGTATTCCTCATACCGCCTGCCAATAAATCACCTTCACAGGCTTCTCAGCCGGGAAGGGCTGAGCTCTGCCTGTCCCACAAGAGAAGCACCTGCCAGGTCTTACTCCAGGACTGCTCAGAGGGTTCACCTTTATCTCTGCCTACAGCTGCTGAGCTGAAGAATTCAGAGATCACAGCGAAAGCAAGAACACGCCAAATGAACTGATTCATTGAGGTCCTCTATAATTCAAGAGTAGGCCGGATATCACAGTAAACACATTACTATAAAATGCTGAACAGTATCACTAGCGGGGCTTGCTGTACATCAAGTGCCATTGCTCGTTTTTTTAATAACTTTTACTGTTGTAAAAATACAAGAGGACTAGATGAATCAAGCCTGTAGTGCAGATAAGCATCAGCAACCCCCAACACGTTTCTATTTGCTAGGAGTACAAAAGCTGTGCTGGCAACAGGACTGTGAGGACAACAGGACTCACCCGCACCTCCCAGCCTCTCTTGGGCCAGATTTGCTTCATCCCAGCTAATTCTGGGTAACTATGGAGTGGTCACACCTGGCCACCTCCACAGCAGAAGAACAGGGAAAATACCTCCTTCTGGGCTGCTTTTTAAACTACAAGTTTAGATTCCAGAGGACTGAATTGTCTGTGCATTAGATGCAGAGCTAGTGGTAGATGTTTTGATGAAAAGCACAGGAACCCCAAACAGGAGAACAGGACTTTCCTCAGGACCAGCTGACTGGGTTGTGTTGTTACAGAAATTGGTTAAGTCCTTTGTGGATCTGTATCCTATTTAATGTGTCCTTGAGTATTTTCACAAGACAACCATATTGCTTCAAAATTAGTTACACTTGGTGAATTCCAAAGGTCACCTACACAGTGGGATGTGAACAGACATAGCCAAATACACCCACAAATGTATGTATTTGATTTGCACAAATCATCTTCTGTGTGCTTTTTAATCCTAACTTTTCTGTTTCACTGGCTCTTTCCTCATTTTCATCAGTACAGGGGGTGAAAAGGTGCCTTCCCCACACCAATGAGCTACATACCAACAAATTAGAGTGAAGAAATATTTCTAGGTATGTTTCAAATGATTTTAAATGAAGCAAAGATGAGATAAAATTACAATCTGCTTTCAGATAATTCCAAATAGAAATGAAGTGAAATTTACCTCATAAGTAAAATGATTTATATAGCACTAGCTGCACCTAAATACTCTGGTATTTAGAGGGAACGTGAAGATATGAGAGAGTTTTAGGTTGAATTCAGAAACCCTCATACAATGATCAGGTTAACGAAGAGAGTATGCTTAACTGACAAAAGGAAAAATTCACATTTCTAGAACAGTATAGTATTTATATGAAGTACTCATAGTCTTACCTTGTAAATATTATGCTTTTAGACTTCAGTGTGACTATACATAAGAGATTTTGGTATATGGGTACGTATAGGTAAGGGGGTTTGCAAAGCAAGGCCCTATATTTACAGAAAGGCAAACGAAGACTTTCATCCATAAAAATCACAGCATGTCAAAGATTTTCCCTTTCCTATCTCTATTTTACAGTCGGAAAAATTCAGCTTTTGGGCTATAGCACCTTCTTCCACGGCTTGGTTAGAGCCAGGAGGGTTCAGTGGTTCTGGGCCCCCTGCACTGGAGGTCTATGTGTTTGGGATGCATTATAACACGACACATGTTTTAAAACAGGGAGCTCAGAACCCATTGCTCCATTTGCTTGTGCCCTCTGCCCACCCTCCAGACAAACTCCAATACAAGCGCCAAATGTAGTGCCTGAATCCAAAAGGAGAAAGCAAGGGGGTAAAAAGATATATAAGCCATCAAGAATGACTATCTATGAGCCGCTGGGTTCTGAGGGTTGGGACACACGTGTACGAGTGCCATGACCCAGCCGTGGTGACAGCAGCCTCTCCTTCCCCCACCAGTTTTTCATCTGGCTCAAGGAATCTCTCCTCCGCTATGGATTACGTTTTCCCCAGCTCATAAGCTTGGAAAGAGCTCCGGGTTTTGTGTTTGCTGCAGTGTGGAGGTACTTGGGGAGAAGAGGACTTGCCAGCAGTGACATCTGAATTTGCCAGCAAAGCCGTTTACCCACCTCCCGTCGAGTCTGCAGAGAAAGCGCACAGAGCGATGTCGGTGGGAAGCTATTTCCATCAAAGTGTTAAGCCTCCTGCTTTCCGACAGTCCAGTTCTAATTTCAAGGTCCGCTTAATTCCACATCAAATAATTACTGCTGTACCCAGAAGCACCTTGTCTCCAGAGTTAAGCATATGGCGAAGGACTGAGACCTACTGGTGCCCATTATGGAAGCAGCATGGATGCCAAGCCGATTAAAAATGCTCAGGCTCCCTTCACAACATGCCCGGTGACTGACAGCTTCGCGATTTGGCCAGTCACTGTGGCTGCCAAAAAAGCCTCTGCTGCACGGAGGCCCACATGGCACTCGGAGAAAACAGTTCCATTCCTGGTATTAAATTCCCATACTGACCCGAGGAGTTTGCTGGGAGCTCAGCAGGAGCGAACCATCCAATTTACAGCTCCAGCCCCCAGAGCCCTCTGTGCCAGCCTCTGGCAGAGACGAATGATGGTCAAACCCCTTCAGCTCATAAATTATGCAAAAGCAATAAATGCACTCAGCAAACAGCTCCTAACGTTTGCCTAGCCTGGCTCCAGCGCCGCTTTGTAAAATGCCAGGAGTCCTGCACACACAAGGCATCTATTTCACTCATAAAGAGGTTTTGTTGTTGGGGCGCGCGGGAAGGAGACCCACCGTCCAGCAGCGCTGCCCTGCTCCAAGGGCAGAATTTTAGGGACAAGATATATGAAAGAAAAAAAGGAGGGGCAGGAGGAAGTGGCATGATAATTAAATTCAGTATGTACATGTTTGTATGCAGGCATACACGTTGCATGTGCATGTTTTGCACAGTGACGTTAAACTGAATTTTCCCTGAGGATGAAAGAAATGGATTTCCTCTGGTTCATGGTAAGAATCAGACAATTTATGAGCAGGGGGAACTCCACAAAGACTCGCAGAAGAGGGGAAGAGATTTGCTGCTTGGGCTGGAAGCTGAACCGGAGCAACTGTTTGCTCTTCCCATGCCTGAGACTACGTTGCTGTTTAGTCACTCCGGGTATTGCACTTACACCTTCCCCAGTGGCCCTCGCTCTGATGTGCTCATTTACATTTTTGGATGCATTTTCTCCCCAGGGGTGCCAAAGCAAAAGGTGTTTCCATCTTCCGCAGGCTCACTGCTAACCGCCTCTGGAGAACAGCTCTGGAAACCAAAGCCAACAACCGTTGATTATCCAGAATTACTGGTCAATCTGAAGACCTGAGTCCGCACCGTTCACTCAATTCCTCCGTTCCTCCAGCATTTCTCTACCTCCCGGAGCCATAAAAAAAAGTACTATGATCTAAGTGCTTTGTGGTTCTCAGAGCACCAGACTGTTTTGCAACTGATGTGATGCAAATGCTCTGTACCAGCCTTCTGCCTTGGGTCGAGATTCAGTATTTTGTGCCTACTACAAAAAGATAACTTTTTAGTGTTCTCCCACATCGTTTCAGGAAATCAAGGGTCGGAGCACACACTGCATCGGAATATTCTGTAAATACCTGGGAGTCCAAAATATCATTCAGAGATAGATGACCTGATTTTTGGGTAACTGCCACTAACTTCACTGGAAGCTGCGAGTGATAATGTGATAAACACATCCTACACCCGAACGAACAGCGGCTTCTTTCTCCGATTCTTAGGCTCAAGGCATTTCCAATCTCCACAGTGAGCACGAGCCATGACTGGCTGTGGGTACCCACGGCCAGGCTTTAGAAGAGCCCAGAGCCAAACTTCCCACAGCTGACGATCATCATCAAACACCCACCCAAGCAACCCGCCCTGGGCTCTCACGTAGGCACCGAAATGAAAGCCACATTAGCGAAACTGCTGAGCATCCACAGCTCCACAGACAGCCAAGTTTTCAAATAAGCGGGGCACAAAATGCTGTGAGATCCTCAAACCACAGCCTGACAGGCCCCTCAGAGGAAGGATTCTTCAAAATGGCAATTTTACGCTTTTGAAAGTCTTGTACAGGGCAGAACGGCCTCCACAGTTTTCCCAAAGGACCTACAGCACTACAAACCAAATCCAAAGTAAGAGACATATATGTAAAGCTCACTCAAAACCAGCTCCACAGATAAAATTCCTGGAGAACATATGGAAACGTTAAGGTTGTTTCTAATTCCTATATATTCAGAGGCAATAACAAGACCAGACTGACAATAACTTGCACAAAGTGGCCACAGTTACCACTTAATTGTTCAAACACCTTTAATAACTGACGTGGGCCGGCTACCAGCCACCACGTCACTTGACACACATGTGCCAAGTGCTCAAGCTTCATTTTGCAGTGTTCCTGCAAATTCATGCTCAAGAAGCACTAATGGGAATCTGTAACCCACCAACTCACATTTTCAAACGTCCACTGCAGTCAAAATTCGAATAGTTGTTCCTAAAATCAACCCCAAGTGAGGAGGGAACATACAAAGTCGTAAGGTCTTCATACCAACTTTCCACCCCAGCTTAAACCTTCTAAATGGCCGCTATCAGTCGGGGCTGTGAAAGCACAAGATGCATTCCCTGTGATGTGGAGCATGCACACAAACCGCTGCAGTGGGAAGTGCAAAAAGAACTTTCCAATTCCCGTGCAAGGCTTTAATTGCTGCTGTGTTTTGTAGAAGAAAAGGAAAAATTGGGCTAGAGCCTGGTTGTACCTCCCAAATCCCCTGCCCCAGCTCAAGAGTCAAAACGCACAGCACGTCTCCCACAGCACCCGCAGAATGAGACTGATCCCAATGCCACATTTCAAAAATCAGACGCCTTATGAGGTTACAGTTATAATTTGAGCTCATTTTAATAGCTGGAGAGAAATCAAGCTGAGTAAAGGTCTGTGCCACCTCAGCGGCTCATTCAGGCTGAAGCAACACTACAGATTTCTATGTACCTGCCTGATTGAACACATTCTTGTGCAAAAAGTGGCAATCATTGAATATATCATGTACAATGACATTGAGGAGGGCATTGTTCTCTATTCTGCTCAATGGACTTTGCTGGAACAGCTATTTCATATCGCGGATCCATTTATCATTGCCACCAAAGGAGTCAGTGCTGCTGAAACGCCGGCGCTGAACAAAGTGATTCTGCTCATCTGTCTGCTGAAAAGAAATCTGAAGAAAATGAGGGAAAACCCAGACCTCAGCCATGTTCACACTGACATTTACGATATTCTTGTCCATCTATCCGCCAATGACAAACTGACAGCCCTGGAAAGGGCAAAGATGATATTGTAGCTATACAATTAGACCTTTGCTTCCAAGAAAAACGGAGAAAAAACCCACCTCCCAGATGAAAGGAGATCCAGACAGGGAATAAATGGGCAATTTTCTAATTGATGAAATGGAGACAGGCACAGTCACAAAGAAACTAAGAGCAAGAATTTCACTTTTTTCGTTCCTATCTCTGACTTTGCCTGCAAGCAGCATTCAGCGTGGAGCTCCTTGCCAAGGAATCTTTTAGATATATATATATATAAATACATATATATATAGCATCTCACCAATTGGTTAACATCACCTTCTGCTTCGCAATTCTTCACCATTATCCACAGTGAATCACTGTAAGGAATGACTCTGAAACAGAGATGGTCTGAGAAGTTTAAGGTCTGCTTTCTCAAAACCTAAAATTACGGATTATTCACAGAAAAGTCCCATTTTACACAAATTACCTTAGTCTGGACAAAAGATTGCAATGTTGACCTCTAATCTGAATTCCATTTTATCCAAACTACTTCACTTCAGATGAAATGTATCAGTCTTGGACATTTAGAGTTATCTTGGCCACTTACAGGCAAAATATTCAGAACTTTGAACCACTTTCAGCTGTAACTCTTTTTAATTCCTCACTCCTGGGACTTCTGTGATTGTTTTATACAGCAAAATGACACAACTAGTGGCTCCTTCTAGTTCTACCAGCAACAAAACTATGGTCTGATTAGAACTATATTTTGAATATTAAAATGAAAACATCAGATTACATTACTATCCATGACAAAGATGACCCACCGTATATTTCTATAGGATGTGAATATACCCTTGGCAGCTGGTGGGTATATACACTCCTGTAGACCACAGGGAGCTGAGCCCTCAGTCCTGCCCCGGCAGGCACCGCCGCGGAGAAGGTTCAAGATAAACCACCCGATAAGAAACGCGTTCTCCTTTGCTCCCTGGAAACTGAGCTGAAACTGGGCTATTACTGCAGTTATACAGAAAACGCAACTTCTTTCCCCTGGTTATCGCTCCCGATGGCTTCTTACGGTGTCATTGCTCAATGATCCCACAAGCGCTTAAGACCCAATCCAGCCGTCCCCAAAGAACAGGATGATGCTCCCACCAATGTCAGCAGAAGATTAAATGGGCTTTCCAGGTGTCCCATTAGAAAGCTAACGATGCCATGAGTAACTCAGCTCAGCTCAGCATCTTCAGAAAGCGCCTGCGCAAGTCAGGCATCCGCATTGCACTAGACTCACCACGTGCACAACTGAATCTTCATTTTAGGAATCATTCCACTTTGCAGTAGGATGAACTCCCTGCCTTAGCTCCTCAATACACGAAAAAAATGACAATGTACCTTTGCATCTGGGACTCCAAATGTACATTTGCCGCCTCCTTATCTGCCTTTCTGGCTGTAGATAATACGCAGCGTGTAATGTTATTTTTAACATCCTCTCAACTGATGATGCCCATTAACAGTGTTTCATGTCATTTTTAGCATCCTCTCAACAAAGAGTACTTTGTCAGGTTTCCAAAAGTAAGAGTAAATAATAATAAAAATGTGCATTTATACTGGTGGACTAAGTCAATACCACAGCCTTAAACTAATCAGTATTTAATGAAGTCAGTGCCTAATAGTGCATTAGCCAGTGTCTCTGTAGAAGAAAAGATGCTTATTTTCCAGAACTCCTGGTCTTAGCTCAAGAGGTTCAGTTTGGAATTTGAGTCTTCCAGGTACTTACAGGCTAATGAAATCAAAATATCCTGATGGACAAGAAGCAAAGCATGTTACGGGTTAAAATAATACAAGAATCTATTTTTTCCACTGTGTTGTGATCCATAAAAATCACCCTGAGCCTTTCCTCTTTCTTCTCTGCCTGTGAAGCCAATTGCTTTGATTGCAGTGATATGAGCTTGCTGAAATGACTTGCCCTTGCTTGTGAAGCAAATGGAACATGCTAATAGAACTTATCGCATTACCCGATGCAAAAGTGCCATAGCTCATTACTTTAAGATAAAAGGATATCATTGCAGACGGGAAGCAGAATTGACTTTCTGAGGCCCGACTTGATGATGATTTAATCAACTGCTCTCTTTCACTTCTCATCTCTGCGCCTGTCGCTTTCACAGGTGCTGTTAAATGAGACACTCAGAAAGTGAGCGGAGGGAAAGAAATTGCTGTCATTACTTTTCAAGAAAGGAGGTATGCAAATTTTCGACAGAAAGATTGCGTTCATAATGGGCCTGGTAAAATACAAGGATCATGCTTGACAGGTGAGGGCAAGTCATTTGTACGTCCTTAAAGTGAAGCAACCATCCTCATTTAGAAATTGTGCTCGATAAGAGAAGCTACAAATGAAAACCATGCGATGGCTGTGAAGCAGCAAGCAAACCCTGGAAGGCTTTGCTATCGCTGAGCTGCTTTCGGCAGGTGCCCGACGCCTCCACACGTGTCTGTTCCCAATGCCAGATGGCCAGATTTTGACCTCAGGATCTCACAGACAACTCCTCTTAAATGTTTTTTTGCTGTCAGCTTTACGGTCTAAGGTCTGAGAGTTTCTTCCCTTCTCCATCACTGCCAGAAATAGAAATTACAAGACAAAAAACGAAGTGAGGGTTGAGTTAACTTTGAAAACAGAATCAATAGGTTGAAAACAACAACTTGTTTTCTTGTGCACATAACTGCATATTACAGATCTTGGAAAGTCCCGAGCTTACAGCTCGTACGGCCCAGTAAAAAGCCAAAAGAATAATCCACAAAAAGGCCTGTGGCAGGAGGCAAAGAGGATGAAAGGTGCTTCTCTAGGGCCCAAAAGAACCTGCGTGATTGCAACACAGAAGGGCAAAACCAGAGTAACAATGTTCTATTGACTTGATGGAAAGGTTCTGATATTCCAAAATTAGAACTTAAAAAAGCATGATAATTGAGATGATGCATTATGAATGGGTTAAAAACGGCCTACAGATCTTAGATGGCTATTGAGCTGTTTGGATCATTTTAAATGGGGAAATGAGAACTACCACGATTTATTGGCGTCAATCAGGTTTTCAATCAGAGACTGATAGTCAGCCCCAGCAAACGGGTTCCTTGGGAACTCCCTTGCATGCAACAGATACGGCAGTTTGTCATAAAAATGTTGACATTTTGTCTCGGATAACAACATAGGACTTAAATAGAATTACTGTCATGAATATTTAGAATTAAACAAGAAATGGCTAGGAAATACTGCCACAGAGGAAGCTTGATAGAATGGAAAACGATTTAAATAAGAACAGCCACTGTATCAGTTCCACAGAAAGGTGCATTATAAGCGTCTTCTTTCCCAAGACAGACTGCTCATTTAGCTCAAATACTTGTTGATGAGATGCAACTCTCAGGTATCTTAGTTGACCTACGTGTCAGGTTCTTAACCCTCCCCATGTGGGTAGTGACCCAGTAACACTCTGTACTCTTCTCTCGCCAAAATACTTCACTGCAGGTTGAAAAGCAACACGATGGAGGAAGGACATGGTGGAGGAAGGACACGGTGGAGGAAGGACAGTGTTGGGCTGGGCTCAGAACCTTCGTCCCCACTGTCACTGCCACCCAGGCAAGTCAGAGTCCTAGAATCAGGCTGGTTGGAAGAGACCTGTAAGATCATTATAAGTCTCTGCTTCTGTCAACCCTCTACTCTCCATCTCTTTGGGCTGTTCAATGGCACCCTCCTTACGGTTGGGTTAGGTTTCTCTATATGTGCTTAGAAAGTGTGCAGGACAGTAGCGCATTTCTCTTAGAGAATTTTGGTCTTAGTAAATAAAAGAAGAAGAACAAAGCATTAAGACTTGGATCAGGCCCTAGACACATCATGCCAATTTTCAATATAGATCTCATTTTCCATCAACTAAACGGCATGGCCTATAGCAAATTCTATAATTTCAACTGAAAATTATTTTTATTTTAAATAGCGGGAACGCACACAAAGAAGCACCAATCCAATATCGATAACGGTGCACAGGGGTTGTTCTCTTTTACAGGCTGCAGCAACTCTGAGCACAAAATGGCCACTGAAACACACACGGAGATCCAATTGATTCGTAAAGAAAAAACAGTTGTAGAAATACTATCTAGAGGAAAGAAAAATAATAATAAAAAGCCTTCTTTCCTCTTTCCCAAGCAACAATAACTCTTTAGCTTTTGAGCTCTGTATCTTTACATTAGGCTAAGCAATTTAAACTGAATTGTATAAATAATAATAATAATAATTCCCCAAACCACCCAAAACAATTGATCCTTAGGGATAAGACCTTAACAGCTGAGCTATAAACCTCTGAACATTGGATTTTAATGGATACTAAAAAACCCTTAACTAAGCCCCATAAATATAACCTGAAACAAAATGATTTGTGTTGTAAGCTGTTTGCAAACTCCCATAAATGTTCCTCATTGTCATAATGCCAGAAAAATAACTCAGACTGCGTACTCAGCCCTGTAAACTGCCTTCTATGCTGTGGTTTCATTCTCTGTTTCATAATTCATCGCTCGCATAGTCGTTATATATTACTATTATTATTTATCACTGCCTTTATCATTTTTGTACAATTTATAAATTGTCTGTGCTAGACCTGAGGGAAGAGAAGGATTATTCTAAATCTACAGCAAGTAAATATAAATTGTAAAGACAATGGCACACTTTGGCCTGCCTGCCTCAAATTCCCTGTTTTGACATATGTGACGCTATAATTTAGAATTTGTAATCTCTTATTAGGAAATGAATGCATTGTATTTTTTTTTTCAGAACGCTGCAATTATAATAATTGAATTTAAAACAGAAGCGGCATTTCTGTATTTAGAGGTAAGCATAACCGCATAGCCCTGATCTATCAGCTGGACTCAACTATTTAGCATTCGTAT